>NC_085858.1:14935497-14937997 GCF_034702125.1 Engraulis encrasicolus
TTAAGGTATGAAGACATACAGGCAAATCAGAAAATAATTTAAACCGAACATTATTAATGCCGCATGTGTCCTTGTCTTATCACTGCGCTTTAGTCTCGAGACTTTCACAAGACAGGCTGGCGTGTTTTCCTCTCGCCTTGGTCATTTTAATATCCACTACTAGCCTACTAAGTATTGAACTAATGACAGATCGCAAAACACGTCAGTTGAGATGAACTTCGCTACTTTATTTTCACGACAAGGTTTTCAGTGACATTTCCAAACGCACGCTGATATGCCGGTAGCTCGTTGCCACTCCTCTTCGCAAGACTAGTCGCTCTATACTCATGAACGGCCATCCGGGTACTTTGCTCGTAAATGTGCGTTACGCCCCTTTATGGGTGAAAACAAACCGAATGTCTCATCAACTTACATGCTACATCGGCTTGTCTAAATGAACACAATCCATGCTTCAGACACGGCTGTTTGGCTCTATTATCTCAACAGCCGGCAACACAACACGTTTTCGGCATGTTTCGCGTGAACAACGCTAGTCTACAGGTCCATATCTTTAGTTTATTAAACCCCAACATCACCAGTTGACTTGCATGGGTTGTTTTCCCCCAAAAATGGGCGTAACGCACATGGAAAACGTCACGCCGTTCATGAGTATCAGATTCTTGGCATGCGTGACCATAGAGGTAGAAAATAACACTAGAGAGGACACAGCAATTTGCGACAGCACTGGGAAATGGCAGCTGGAGCTTCCCAACTTCCGTAGGTAGTGTAGGTACTTTCAGGCAATGCAAGTCAATGGAGAACACGCCCACCCCTGTCAAGAAATTAACTAAAACTGTGTAAATATAAAGTAACACTTTAATCAAAGACCAGATTTGAAATGTCAGGCTACATATCTACTGAAATCATATGAGTCGATAAAATACATTTAAAAATCAAATAATATATTTTATGAACATAGTTAGCAACACACTTCAACTATTGTCCTTGTATAGTGTGTTGATGGACATTTTCACATGATTAAACCATTTTTGACAGAGGTGAGCCTCGTTCTCCGTTAATTTCCATTTCTCTGATCTACCTCCAGATAATGGCCGCTACAGATTGCCGTAAAAGGGGGGGCGGGGTCCTCTCTAGTGTTATTTTCTACCTCTATGTGCGTGACACACAGGTGACACGTGACACAGATGCTTCATGGGTATTGTAGGCTCGCGAAATCGCATTGTATTGCTTTTGTAGCAAATAAAAGACGGTTCGAGGAAAAAAACTACAAAATGCAGTGCCTCATCATTCAGAATAGTAACGGACCTGCCAGAATGGCTAGTGAACCTTCGGTATCTACTAGCCAACGCCGATATTCACCCGCATTTGGCTACCTGGCGCGTGTTAGTGTTAAGCCATGATATCCACCATTGCTCTATTCAGCTCGCGTACCCCTTAATGGCATGCTGCGCACCCCAATTTGGGAAACCCTGCTGTAGAGGTAGCGAGGGGGGGGGGGGATGCAATATACTGTACGTAGGCTACATAACAGGAGAGAGTTTCATAATTGCCTCTCATACCGTACCTCCATTCAATCCATACTGTTAGGTGTCTTGGGGTTTCAACACCGGGTAGTCCTATATGGTTTTTACGGCCGTGCTATTAGCTACGTACAACTAGTCACATAACCAGCCATCAAACACCATATGAACCATGTGAGCACAAACTGAAACGCTACCTGCTTATTCTCACAAACACTTGATACAATGAAACACAGTTGGACCAAATTTGCTGATTGCACATTTTGCTCAGCCTAGCTTCTCTTAGCTTTAGTCCTGCTGTTTCTCAGAAAGCTTACAGCCCTCAAGACCTCTCACCAGCTGAGTAATTAGTTGCACCATTTCACACAAAGACTAAGTCATTAAGTCGTACTTAGTCCAGTCAAGCGCTGGGATACCTGAAAAAAAATGGCTTAGTCATATGTGTGCGAGTTTGTTAGAGAGACAGAGAGAGAGAGTGAGAGAGAGAGAAAGAGAGAGAGAGAGAGAGAGAGAGAGAGAGAGAGAGAGAGAGAGAGAGAGAGAGAGAATATCATAGGTCTATGTGCTTTTGAGTGTACGTATGCGAATGCGATTAACTGTGTTTGAATGTGCTTGTGTGTTTCTGTGTCTGATCTAAGCATACTCCCCATCCTCCCTTCACGACTTTTATACTGTATAGTCGAGTGGTGAGATGTTCCCATTTCCTCCTCATCACAGGCACATGTATTATTCACCGGCTCTGGCCTCTCTTCTCTGCACAGCCCCTCTAGTGTCCACTGCTCACGCTGAGCACAGTTTGGTCTTCTACCAGCAACCAGCAGAGCAGCTGCATAGTACAACACAGAACTGTTATACAGAACTGTTATACAGTGGAAGACAGCGAAATAAAAAGGAGAGCTGTTTAGGAAGCCAATAGTTCATCAATTCATCTGGTAGACACTTACCCAAGCAATTCATCAGCTATAAGCTTTCACAGTTAC
>NC_085858.1:14942997-14952997 GCF_034702125.1 Engraulis encrasicolus
TATTTGTATAGCACTGTGTCATACAAGGCATGTAACTCAAAGTGCTTAACAAATGGGAAAAAAAAACATTGTTGGAGATGAATTTAAAAGGAGAGGTATAGAGGAGAGGCAGAAATAGGAAGGCAGAGGAAGAAGAGATAGACAGAGATTGTAGAGTCATAAGGTCGACGTAGGTTAGGACCAGGATTCTTAGATGCGTAAGGTCCATAGTGGCTGGGCCTATCATAAGTCATAGATAGTCACACAGAGATTGGGCGCTCAGGTGCGGCCCCTGGTGGCATCAGGGGTGAGGAAAAACTCCCTTTCGCTTGAATCATAGTTTGTAAGGGGGAAAAAAAGCTCAGTGAGGTCTGAGAAAAAAAACCCTATAGTCAGGAAGAAACCTCAGGCAGAGACCAGCGGCCATCTAGTGGAGCCCCCTGCCAGGGCTGGTTGTGAGTAGTAAGGGCGGTGCGGCAGCTGGGACACTGTGACGCCTTGGCAGCTAGGAGTTGGCAAGGATGAAGAGGTGGGTCTTCAGCTGCTTCTTGAAGGAGTCGACGGAGCTGGCTGATCAGATCTCGATGGGGAGGGCGTTCCATCTCTTGGGCGCTTAGCAGGCAAACGCGGCGTCGCCGATCTTCATTTGCGGGGGGGTGGGGGTCCTTAGCAGCTTGGCATCAGTGGACCTGAGAGCTCGAGCAGGGGCATAAAAAGAGAGCATGTCAGAGATATAACTATGGGCAAGTCCATTTAATGCTTTAAATACTGTGAGCAGAATCTTAAAGTCGATTCTGTATGAGACAGGTAACCAGTGCAGGTCTGCCAAGACAGGAGAGATGTGCTCTCTCATTCTGGTTCTTGTTAGGATTCTTGCCGCAGAATTTTGAATGAGCCTACTGGTGACAAAGGCATGAATAAGTTTCTCAGCGTCTTGTCGGGGGGCCAAGCCGCGTACTTTGTTGACATTTCTAAGATGGAAAAAAGCAGATTTTGTTATCTTGTTGATGTGAGGCTCAAAGCTCAAATCCGAGTCTATGACCACACCTAGGCTAGTAACCTTATCTTTAATGAGCAACACTTCAGTTTTATCCTCATTTAATTTTAGGAAGTTACTGTTCATCCAATCTGTGATGGCAGACATGCATTTAGTCAAGGCATGAATGGCAGTGGTAGCATAGCATAGCATAGCATACATGTGCTTCCTCAATGAGAGGTGCTGGGATACCTCGTGAAGGCTCACACATGCTCCATTACCCATAACATAGCATAAAACACAATAGCATAGCATAATGTTCAGCAATATAGCCATGGCGGCCTACATAACACTAGAGTGGTCACGGCAATCCGCTACAGTACTGGAAAACGTCATTCACAGCCTCCATCGTGTATAGACCTCTTCAGTCAATGCAAATCAATGAAGATCACGCCCACCTCTTAAAATAAAATGTAAAAATCAGTTAATTATAGGCACGTAGATATTTAGCTACACATTTCAACTATTGTCCTTGTAGTGTGTCAATGGAAATGTTAAAATTATAAAGCCATTTTTTGACAGAGGTGAGCCTCCTCTCCAGTCATTTACAGTACATTGCATAGGTCTACCTCCAATCAATGGCTGCCACAGGATTGCTGTGACAACTCAACTCATGACCACTCTAGTTTTATGTTCTACCTCTACGTATGGTATGAGCATAGCATTCAGAGCATAGATGGTGTTCCTTAAGGATGTCTTCAGAAATATGAGTCTGGGGTTAACTCATGATGGTTCCTCTCATTTACTGCACGCCACTCTCAATATCATAGTATAGCATAGCAAAACATTGAGTAGTATAACATACTGTGCAATAGCATAACATTCGTAGCATTGGTCGTCTTCCATAGAACAATGCTGATTTCAGCCTTTTGGTGTCGCCAGCCTTAGGCATGGCTATGATGGTCCGGAAATTCTATATTTTTCTCGGGGGATTTCACTAATATCCTACCTGGCTTACAAGGTGTGTTAATTAGGATCAGCTGGTTACGCTAATTGGCTTGGGCAAAACTGTTCTAGTAGGACTCTACTTTGTGATCCTGGAATATCCGCCTCTGTTTGTTCACAATCCACCGTGTGTCCTTCTAAGATTACAATCTCCATGATCCACAGGATGTCCCTCACGAACTGTGATGTCCTTGACCCCTAGCAAAGTCACATTCAAGTCAATAATCCTACAGTTTCTACAAATGGTGAAACTATTACCTGTAGATGGATTTTGAATGCCTGACAGTATTCTTATGGATGCCTAACATTATTTTCCTTGAACCTTGAGTACATCCAGGATCCACCTTTACTCCACTGTGAAATGGTCTGCAAACAGATATTCTGAAATATTGTGGTATTCTAAAATATTATGGTGTGAAAATTCCACAATTGCCTATTTATAACTGTTTTGTTGCGCCAATTACTGTATTTATAGCCCTGTTATTCTCAGTGGACTTCTGTTTAAGAAGCCATTTACACATATGGATGTTTTTGAAAACACATCAGTTTTGCCCTCTCATTTACACCTAAACAGTTTTAGAAGAGTTTTAGAAGTTTAAAAATACTTTCAAGGGTTTAAAACGCCATGCCGTTTTTATTTTAATCCACAAAAAGTGTTTATACCTGAACGGATAAAAAAAAAAAATCCATATTTAAAAATATCCTCATAATGTGTAAGAACCAGCACCAACAATATTTTGTCTGTGTTCAAATGACACCATTCCCTAATTAGGGTTGTGCTGTTGCACCAATTCTTGCATTTGCATAGTCCTGCTATTCTCAGTGTTCTCCTATAACACCCTGGGAAACACTACCCTACACCGAACTGCACCACTTTGTTTAGTGGAGCCAATCTCTACTGTGCAAGGCGCTGCACAATTTCTGCATCCAGTAGCCTCATTATGTCAGCTGATGGGTGGTGGGGAGAGGAAGACGAATGAGTCTGTAACCTGGTCTTCTTCTTCTTCTTCTTCTTCTTCTTCTTCTTCTTCTTCTTCTTCTTCTTCTTCTTCTTCTTCTTCTTCTTCTTCTTCTTCTTCTTCTTCTGGATTTCAGATTCATGAGAAGCTGCGGCAATATGAGCGCCAGAGCCCAACCCCAGTGCTCCACAGCGCCTCCTCCCTGGCCGAAGATGTAAGTTCATGTCTTTACTCCAACAATTATTCATTCACAAGCACAGAGAATGCATACAGACACAAGCATACATAGGCCTACAGCAGTCACAAGCACAGGCACTCATGCACAACATGTATACACTTGCACACACATGCACAGATGCACACACACACACACACACACACACACACACACACACACACACACACACACACACACACACACACACACACACACACACACACACACACACACACACACACACACACACACACACACACACACACACACACACACACACACACACACACACACACACACACACACACACACACACACAGTGTTGAAAGTGCAGTGCTCCAGTATGTAAGGAATAGATATAGAAGATGGTCTTTACCTTTCATATATCACATAGACAGGGACGTAATGGGTATGGGAGCGAGGGAGCGTGTGTAATATTGGATGATTTAAAGTCTATGTGTGTGCAGCGCATACATGTGTGTAATTCCTGTTTGAGCAAGCAGCAGCGGGGAGGGAGAAAATGAGATAAAGAGCAGAGAGAGAGAGAGAGAGAGAGAGAGAGAGAGAGAGAGAGAGAGAGTTACGAGGTGGGTTGTTGGGTAATAGGCGAGGTGGTAAGGCGGCATGGGGTGAGAGCGTTGTGCTGAGTCTGTCAAAACTCTGTAATGAGCTACCACATCCTGCTTTCCTGCCTCGCTCATCTCGCCTCTCCTCCTCGCCTCTGTTTTCCTCTCTTCTCCTCTCTTCTCTTGTCCTCTCCTCTCCTCTCCTCTCTTCTCTCGTCCACTCCTCGCCTCTCCTCCTCACCTCTGTTTTCTTCTCCTCTCCTCTCTTTTCTTGTCCTCTCCTCTCTTCTCTTGTCCTCTCCTCGCCTCTCCTCGACTCTGTTTTCTTCTCCTCTCTCTTTTCTTGTCCTCTCCTCACCTCTCCTCACCTCTCCTTCTACTCTCCTCTCTTCTCTTGTCCTCTCCTCTCTTCTCCCCTCTTCTCCTCTCACTCCTCCCTACACTACTCTCCCCCCTCTCTCCACACGTCATCTCTCTCACGCATCGCCTGCCTGGCTTGCCTTCCGGAAACGGCTGACGAGAGCATTCTCATTCTCTGAATTATTCCCACAGTGTCTCAGAGTGCTTGTGCATGTGTGTGATCAGGAGTTACTGTAAATCTGGTCGTAGGTCTATAGGTACTGTACTGTATATAGACCTGAACTTGCTTGAGTGTTACTGTATAACTAATGTCTTCTACTGTATGTTACTTATAATTGATGGCTTGATGTGCTAATATACATTTTGTACATGTATTATATTGATACTTTTCATTCCTGTGTTGATTTACAGGTAGCAGAAGAGTTGCAGAGTGGACCAATGAGCGTTGAAGAGAAAGAACTATTACAGCTGTTGACATCACCCCATTTACGTGTATGTTAAAAATTCACACACACACACACACACACACACACACACACACACACACACACACACACACACACACACACACACACACACACACACACACACACACGATTTCTCGGTCCGCTTCACCCCCTGCTCCTCTCTCCCATCAGGCCATGCTCTCAGTACATGACACGGTGGCTCAGAAGAACTTTGACCCTGTGCTGCCGCCCCTACCAGACGACCTGGAGGAGGAACTGGAGGAGGAGTCCGTCAAGATAGTCAGACTAGTCAAAAACAAGGAGCCACTGGTGAGTGAATTTCACAGAGTGAACAGGAATTATATTGAGTGAACAGGAAATTCATAATTAGACATAAGCCCGATTCGGGCGGGACTTTAATTACCTATGGACCCCCGGTAATTTTGAATATTTACAGAAAATGCCTGATTTCTTAGTCCTGTGCGAATGCGCCATGTCCGTGATTTGTGAAGTAATAATTCTGCCGCTAATTACCTACTATATTTCGGCGAAACTCAGACGTCCTGGGGTAATTTCATGCCCCATGTCCATAGGCGCGCCGTTTGCAGCCCCATGTAATGTCGGTGAATTGAGTAAATTATAGACGTTTGCTTTTCCCGTCCGAATGCGCCATGGAAAATCACAGAAGTTTGAGGGTAATTGCGAATTACCAGAGGTCCATAGGTAATATTTATCCCGGGCGAATCCGGCTTAACAGAGGAATAGTCAAAGGTATGGTAACACATGGTCACACAAGATACTGTATGTGCCATCAATGTAACAAAGTCCGATCAATTTTGGTCTCCTAAATGGGCATGCCTTTTGAAATTTACCTCACACAACTGTAATATTCTATACAGTACCCCCCTATAGTCTCTGAAAGGGGCATGGAAGACCTATGATGAAAGCTTAAAACCTTATGTCTGATTCATTCCAGAAAAAAACTCCATTTGAACTATCTATCTTCCTTATCAATCATCACTGGCATAGTTTGAATGCAAAGAAGATATTGGGTCTTGGTATTTGGGTGGTCAAAACGTTATTTTACTTTGTGCGCTATGCAATAAACCAAAATAGGATTTCAAGTACAGTGTGAAGCCTTTTTTCTCACCTGATTAAGGTACTGTTTCCATGTAGCACAATATTTTTGGAAAATGCATTGGTTTTGGCCTTCCGTGTGCACGTAAACAGAGTTTTAAATGCAGATATCAAAAATCCGGCCTTATAGAAAGCCCATTTAGGGGGCTAAAATGCACCTGTTACAATGGAGTTTTTATTTTTATCCACATGTGGCGTTTACCCCTAAACGGGAGAAAAAATATCCACATTTCAAAAATATCCGGCTATGTGGAAACTAAATAAAGACAACTACAGTATGTCAAGGTAAAATACCGTGGCTTCAGTAGGCTATGGCTTCAGCCAAAGTCATTGACAAAGGCACCATGGCTCCTGTTGACATATCTGACCTTTGACCTGTGGTGTGGCAGGGGGCGACGATTCGGCGAGACGAGTCCACGGGAGCGGTCATGGTGGCACGGGTAATGAGGGGTGGAGCTGCGGACAGAAGTGGTGAGATGTCAAGCCTTTTCCAATCTCTCATACGCTCATCCCACTGTGTGTGTGGTGTGTGTGTGAATGTGCGCCCGCGTGTGTGTGCGTGCGTGCGTGCGTGCGTGTATGGGGGTGTGTGTGTGCGTGTGTGCATCTATTGGTTCTTCTGAAACAATTCATAGTACATATAACTGGTAGAAGAATACAGGAACAGATGTGCACCTGGAGCAAAGCAAAAACAGCAAATGGTGCATCAGCCTTACTACACAGTTGTATATTCTTATTTGACAGTTAAGACATTCTCCTACCAATAGCATTGGATCAAGAGAACAGATACAATGCAATACAGTAGAACACAATAGAAGGCTGTGCAAAATATATTTTACATATTTTATATTCTACATTCTATTCTCGTCTCTCTGACTGACTACAGTAGAACATTGGGTCTGACATGAAGTATTCAAAAGCACAGCTCTCGGCATGGTTGTGGAGCAGGCTGTCAAAATATTCCATTGATTTATTTATTCCCAATGCTCAAGTGGTACTGGAATATGTCCTTATGCGGCAGGTTTATTAAAATGAAGAAAGAGAAAGCCCCATTAAAATGAAAGTCACGCCACATTTCCTCACATCAGACCTCAAGTTAGTCGATCTCGCAGTCTCTCTGTTGTTGTCTAGCTCTGTGAAAAATAATGAGCTTTCAGCATACATTTGGTGTCTTGTGCTGTGATGTCATGATGATTGACACATGAAACACTAGTGGCCCCTGTGAGGAGGGCGGGACGGTCTAGATCCCCTGAGAGCCAATCAAACATCAGACAGATTCGGGAAAGAGCTGGTCATTCTGGTTGCCATAGTAACGAAGCTGGGAGACAGCTAGAGTGTTGCGGCTCATTTTGTTTGTGCATGTTGCATTATTAAACTCATTGAATGCCTTAGATGTTTTCTGGTGTGTGCGTGTGTCTGTGCGTGTGTGCGTGTGTGCGTGTGTGCATGTGTGTGTGTGCATGTGAAATTGTCATTGATTCGAAGTATAGATAAACCTCCATCTCATTTGTTGACAATATACAGTAAATGTATATGCGCGCACACACACACACACACACACACACACACACACACACACACACACACACACACACACACACACACACACACACACACACACACACACACACACACACACACACACACACACACACACACACACACACACACACACACCCTCTCTCTCTAAAGCCTGCAGTATGTCTCTGATTGTGCAGGTTTGGTCCATGTGGGAGATGAGTTGAGAGAAGTAAACGGTGTCTCTATCATCCACAAGCGACCAGATGAAATCAGCCAGTTACTGGTACGTAGCCGTTGCAGCCTAAACATCCTCACATCTTTTTAGTGGACTCATTGCACTCAGTGCTGCATTGTTGCATTTACTTCAGCACTACATTAAATGATTCCTCCCTCAACATTGTTTTTTTGTTTCTTTTTTCCTCATATTTCTACTGCCACAGTCCCAGTCCCAGGGCTCCATCACGCTGAAAATTATCCCCGGCATCAAAGAGGAGGACAGGCTACGAGATAGCAAGGTGAGCCAGCACCCTGCGCTGCACACTGAGCAGTCATGGGGAAGCGGTTAGGGTGTCAGACTTGTAGCTCAAAGGTTGCCGGTTCGACTCCCGACCCGCCAGGTTGGTGGGATGAGTAATTAACCAGTGCTCTCCCCCGTCCTCCTCCATGACTGAGGTACCGTCCCGCCGCACTGCTCCCTTGGGGTCCCATTGAGGTCTGCTCCCTTGCACGGGTGAGGCATAAATGCAATTTTGTTGTGTGCAGTGTGCAATGATAACTTGTGTGCTGTGGAGTGCTGTGTCACAATGACAATGGGAGTTGGAGTTTCCCAAATTGGCTTTCACGGCTTTCTTTCACACGGTTACAGAGAGAAGATGGTATTTTTGCTTTTGTTTGAACATCATTAGTATACATCACTGCAACCTTCATTCAACTGTAGCTCACATACGCATAGGTCAAGCAGCACTAGGGTAGACTGAACACTTTATGAGGACTATATTTAGCAACAGCAGACATACATCACCCAATCCACTTCCCCTTCATTCAAACATTTGCTTGCCAATTTATCATTACGGTTGAGGTGCCTTACATACTGATTATGTACAATACTGCCCTATAAAGTCAATGCATACATGCATACAGTAATGCGTACTCACATTTTATAGGATTTAAGCAAAGTGTTAGCAAAGTGTTTTTCAGACCAAACATTGTAATGTTTTTATTGTGTTTGGTCGTTGTTTTGTGTTGTCTCATTTGCAACAGGTGTATAGTATGTGAGGGTGCTTATGGAACATTAGAAAGCTGTTGAAGTGGTTCAAACTAAACTGTGTTTTGCTGTGATAGGGTTTCTCCTGCATCTCTGTCTCCACATGTGTACGCGAGGGCACTGTTTGACTCTGCCACAGGGCCGGTGCAAGGCATAGGCAGATAAGGCAGTCGCCTAGGGCACCAAATGTCTTGGGACGCCATAGTAACACCTGAAACGCCGACAGAATTAGAACGTCAAGCAAAATAAAAAACATTAAATTGTGCATTGATGATGATGACTCATGGGCACTCAATATAGTATTTGTGTTGTAGGAACTAGATCAGCTGCACTCGATTAGATGTTTGATATGCGCTTACAGATGACAAATGCATAAAACGTAAAGGTGGTGCTCGCCTAGGGCACCAAACTGACTAGAACTGGCCCTGCTCTGCCACAGTGTTTTGATGGCATGGGGTTCTCCCGTCTCCCTCTCTCTCTCCACAGGTTTACGTGAGGGCACTGTTTGATTACATCCCTGCAGAGGACAAGGCTACCCCGTGCCAGGAGGCTGGCCTGCCCTTCCAGAGGGGGGACGTGCTGCAGGTGGTGAGCCAGGACGACCAGACCTGGTGGCAGGCCAAGAAGGTGGGGGACAGCAGCCTGCGCGCCGGACTCGTGCCCTCCAAATTCTTCCAGGAGAGGTAATAATAGTAATAGCTTAGCCTGGTGTGGTGTGGTGTGATGATGTTGTCAAAAGACCTAGGTTTCTATTCTACTCTACTCTATTCTATTCTATTCTATTCTATTCTATTCTATAGGTGGTATGCAACTAAACTATGCTGTAAACCGCTGAACTAGGCTATATTTTGACCTGAGTCAATAAGATTTTTTCAAAAATGTCTGGTGGTGTTGATACTGATACAGTATGTGTACAAACAAAGTCTGAGGAGACAAGTGCAGACAGGGTATTTAGGTCTCGCTTATTATGCAGAGATCATGCGATGGGTGAGAGTTGTCAAAAAAAGTTCAAAATGAATTGAAGGTGTACAGGCCTCTGATTGGGTGGGACTGATCTGTTAGTGAGTGAACATCAACCCACTCAAGCGCAGTTATACCCTTAACGTATTGTGTCATATATTGTACCGTATGATGTCATTACCAGTACAGTTCCAGCAGAACTCACTGGTTCCAGTACGGCACTTCCAAAACTTTTCATAATTGATCATGAATTATTATAATGCTCTGTTCCAAACTATGCCACCCTTCATTTTGTAATATTCCCATTCAACGCAATCTCAGTAATTGACCATAAATCTACAGTCTGGATGTGGAGGGTTTGAATGCAATTGATTTGTTGACTGCTGCAATGGGAGCGTGCTGCTGTTCTATGTGTGCAGCAGAAAGACCAGCTATGACATCTGCTTTCATCTCTGTGGGTGGAAGTGTGTGTGCGTGTGTGTGTGTGTGCATGCGTGTGTGTGTGTGTGTGTGTGTGTGTGTGTGTGTGTGTGTGTGTGTGTGTGTGTGTGTGTGTGTGTGTGTGTGTGTGTGTGTGTGTGTGTGTGTGTGTGTGTGTGTGTGTGTGTGT
>NC_085858.1:14957997-14995497 GCF_034702125.1 Engraulis encrasicolus
AGAGAGAGAGAGAGAGAGAGAGAGAGAGAGAGAGAGAGAGATCAACAATAACACAAATATGGTTACTTCAGGGAAAATACAAAGAAAACTGGAGAGGGAGGAAGTATTGACAGACATAGAGGAAGCTGAACTTACTGAAAAAAAACAATAATGAGAAGGGAAGACCATGACCTTTTGCTGCATTGTTTCACTCTGATTTCCTGACTTTTTTAGTAGTTTGTGATAAAACCATTGCAAATACAATATTTTTTTACAATAGTTTTAGTGCGATTGGCTCCATCAGTGGACCGAGTCACTGTTTGCTAAAAACGGACGGTAGAGAAAGCCATCTCTGCCGTCCCTCACACAAAAATTCTGATTGAGCTATGAAAACGAAGTAAGAGGCCTACACAATCACCAATCCTTTAACATAGCATAGACTTGACCAAGTGTGGTAGCATAGTCATTTTAGATATAGCCTTCCATATGGCACTATGACATTCTCTGAAGGCTCTCTCTATTTTTGGGGATTAGGAGTCCGTTTTCATTGAAGGGATGTCCTGCTTTGAATATTATAGGCTGCAAAATTCAAATGTCCATTGGAAACAAACAACCCTTCCCATGTCTTCCCCCTCTCCAAAACCGTCCCCAAAGCCTGCCCTGAGCTGACACCTAAACCTTTATCTACGGAGTGATCTGAACACTGCATTAAACAATTCAGTATTGTTTATGTAACCTATCCAGTACTGAAGTATAGCATTGCTATCTTGTTTTTTTTAATTGGATTCTTCAATTCAATCGATTCAAGTATGGCGTTGTTGGTGTTTAGATCCTTCTACCTTTCCTTCCTCTGCTGTTTGAACCCTGACCTTGGCACCTTGACCCCTAGCACTTTTTTTGAAGACCTTGCCACCCTCCTAGTACCCAACCTTCCTTCCCCCCCCCTGCCCGACTCACTTCCTTACCCTTTCCCTGTCCTCCCCCTCTCCCCATGCACCCCCCCCCCCCCCCCCCCACCCCCACCCCCTCCTCGTGCTTTTGGATGCACTTCACCCTCCAGTCAGCACGTCGGTGGACTTGCTCGTGCACTCAAACTGCTTGACGTGCGTGCTCTGTGTTGCCTGGTGCGACAAAAAAAGAAGATGTGCTTGAGGCCACTGACACGTCTGTTGTCCTGAGCAATTGTACTCACATCAGTTTTGACTGCCGGCCCCATGCACTGTCGACAAAGTCTCGGTCAGTCCATGAAGTAGAGCACAGCAGGAACTGATCCCGGTACGGTTGCTTGTGGGCACAGAAGTCAGTGGAGATAGTATGATGATATGAGAGAGAGAGAGAGAGAGAGAGAGAGAGAGAGAGAGAGAGAGAGAGAGAGAGAGAGAGAGAGAGAGAGTGAGAGAGAGAGAGATGATACATGTCACATGTATGAAAGAGAGAGAGAGAGAGAGAGAGAGAGAGAGAGAGGTAGTGGAGAGTGGAGAGTGGATGGTGGTCTAATGCGCGTTATAGTCTCTCAGTCTCCGAAGTGTAAAGCGGTGGCGCCCTCCTGTGGCCAGGTCTTTTCCTGGGAGTTTTACTCAGGTACAGTCGCCGCTCGCTTGCTCGCCTGCCCGTTTGCTCCTCACCTGACGGTTATACTGTCACTGTCACTGTCACTGTAACTTACTAACTATAACACGGGCCTTGGGCCCTGACTAGTCGTATGTGCGTATGTGTGTGTGTGCCTGCCGAGTTCTTTATGACGATGATGATCAGAGATGTGACACACCACCAGACAGGACAACATGCAGAGTTCTGGCTGACCTGGTTAACGTATGCATCTGACACGAGCATCATTTGACAACTTACACTAACACAATACACAATCAACTGTTTTACAGTGCTGTCGATCAATAAACATGGCGATGAATAGCTTATCAAATTTAACCATGTGGGAAACAAACTCAAAATATGAAAAAAGCAAACCTGACAAATATGTCATTATTACAATAAACTGCCATTTTCATACACATTATACTAGATCATCATCATTGTTATCTGGTGTGGTGCCACATTTCTAACACTTTGTGTGCATTTAACTTCAGAGGGTTTAGATGAGCAGTCACTACGTAAGCCGGGGAGCCACACTGTTTGTCCAACACAGCACAGGCGAGGGCTCTTCGAATGCATGTGTGGCGCTTTCTGTCTCCCTGATGGTGAGAGAGGCACTGTGACTGACTGTCATGCGCCTGCCTATACGTATATGTAATAGCTTGGCTCTGGCTTGGCTCTGGCCTGGCTCTGGCTTGGCTCTGGCTTCATTCGCTTCAAAACAGCCCCCAACAACACTGGATCCACTGCCTGCCTCCTATTCCCCTGTTTTCCATCCATGCACAGTTATATACTCTAAGCCGATAGCAACTGCTGCAGCTTTTGAAGCGAAGCCATTTGGCCACACAGCCGCCTGTGTATACCCAAATACACGCAACATGGGCACGCACACACATACACACATACACACACACACACACACACACACAAACATACACACACAGTGGCGCACACATTACACACGTAATACACAACATTTGCACTTTGAAGAAAAGTCTTGTGTATCTGCCGAAGACAGACAGACAGACAGACAGACACACACACACACACACACACACACACACACACACACACACACACACACACACACACACACACACACACACACACACACACGCGCGCGCGCGCGCGCGCGCGCACAGTCTGACAAAGAGCAGGGACGTACACCCACGCACACATGATCGTAAATGTAAAAACACACACATACAAACGTGTGTACAACCTGTACAAAAAATACCACACAACCTTTATCTGGATCTGCATATGAGGCCGGAGCAGAGCAGAGCAGAGCACAGTATCCGCACCAGACAGGGAACCATTGATATCTCGCATATCCTTTTATGGCTTGGCAGCTCATTGACAGTCTCGCCACGGAAAGGGCATACATTCCTCGCATGTCCACTGATAAGAGTTGTGTAATGACCCCGTCAGAAATACATTTATTCCATCACGTGATACGAGATAGCCATAGAAATGATTTATTCATTCACACTCACCGCATGGGCATGGGTGACACCGAGCAAGCACACCGCTAGTTATGTAACTATGGCTGAGGTAATGACACCAGATTAGCATCTGTAAACAGGACTTTATCACTGGAAGGGAAACGAGCGTGACTCGGACATTTAATTGCATTCAAAGAGCTGTTTTGTTTTGCCAGGGTGTGCGAATGCATGCTGTGCCACGCCAGCTGTGATGGAAATGAAAAGATCTAAAGATGTAATTTGATATTAAACAGCTGGGCTAATCTATTTTGCCTGGTTATTACGCTCATGAAACATCAGACTCCACAGGCAGAGCTCTGTCTATTTAAAAACATGATTAAACGAGTACATTTAATTGTCTCAATAAGATTTAATATCATCTGTTCCTCACCCTAGGACAAATCCAGTATTGTAAATGACAGAAATCAATAAGCGCTTTGCCCTGGTATTTACCACTGTTTTGCCCCTATCATTTTCTACCTAGCTGGCCTGCGGCGCAGTTTCCGCCTGAGTCGGAAGGAACGACAAGGGTCGTCAGGGTCGTCAGACGCCAATGCCTCAGACAGCAGCGACACAGAATTCCTCACCTATGAAGAGGTGACCCGCTATCAGCACCGCCCTCATGAAAGGCCGCGCCTGGTCGTTCTCATAGGCAAGTACAGCATCATCGTTTGAAGTGACAAGTAAAGAGTAGTTATTTGAAATGGTGCACAATGAATGGTGTGTAAACGAAGTTGTGTGAGGAAAGTTACAGTATTTCTCAATTGGTTTTGTACATTTCTCGAATCTCTCTCGCAATTTGCAAAACATAATATTCATTCTCAAAACAGCTTTAACAAATGGCAAAACACTGTGGATGACCTGCAAAACCGAGTCTCTTGCTCAAAACCCAAGTTTTTGTGTCAATGAACGAATCAGTGCCAGCAGAATGGTTAGTCATTGTGTCATAGTGTGGTCCGTGTATGGACAAGCTTGTCAAATCGATTTGTCATGTTGTCAATTGAATAGTACACTCTTGAGGATCTTTTCTGAACCAAAATGTTATTTAGATTGGATGGGAAATGTTGTAAATTCGACTTTATTTTACATTGATCAGATAAGATTGTCCTAGATATACATTTAGACTATGACCTATTTATTGACAGGTTTTCTCATTGCAAAATAGGACAAATAGCAAACTCTGGTTGAGGTGTCAAAATGCGCCCTCTACCATCCCTTTTTACTTGTCTTGCAAGCCCATGTGAAAAATTTAGAACTGTAAAGCAAAATACATTTGAAACAATACACTGATACTGTATAAAGTGCACTTACTGTCTTGTGAAATTCTAGGGAAATATTGTAATTTTGCATGGAGCGTAATTATAAAGGGCACATGAGGCATAGAGTAATATAATGCAGTACAGTGACTATTGTTGTATTGCATGCCTGTTTTCTCTATCCCTTCTATTGCCTTTGATTAGAGAGAGTTAATATTTACATGTGAGCAATTTACCAATTCAGATCACATTTATAGATAAAATTCCAATGGAAATTACACAGTGCTTATCACATTATGACAGCTTGGTAAATCATTTTGCATGTCAAGACTTAAACTATGACATAGGGCCTAAATGTTTTGGGGGGTGAGATAGTTTCATGCATTCAGTGACAAAGCTTTTTGAGTGATACGACAATAGCAATTGATAATGTACGAAATCACTGGGAATTGTACACAGCCATGGCATGGTGGATGAGAGCATTTGCTATATGCCGAAAACAATGAGAAACTGATTTGACCATGTTCAGAGGTAACGCCAGGAAGTCACGATTGAACAAAGACTTTTGAGAATCATTATTCTGTTGGTAGAAATGTACAAAACCAATTGAGAAAAACTGTAACACTGGCAGGACATTGGCAAGACACTCCTGACCACTAGTGGTCAATCATGGAAGTGTTTTGTCTTTCTGCTGCCATTGTAATGTTCTTTAAAAGGAAACTAATGAGGGCCCTTCCAAACCGTACTTTAGACACAACAATACTGAATATGGAATTCAAAGAGACAAAAAAATGCATGTAAGAGGCAGCTTTGAACCCAGACAGTGGAAATGTGCTCTGTAAGATGTTAATCCACTACAGTAATACACTTAAAAATATGTTAATCGACCATTGAAATGTTGAATTAACACTGCAACAATGTACTGTGTGACATGCCAATAGTTCAGCTGTTATATTATGTGTGTTGGTGAAAGTGTACAAAATAACCTGCACTAAGTCTGCTTCTCCGCTGTTCTCTGAAGGCTCTCTTGGAGCTCGCATCAACGAGTTGAAGCAACGGGTAATTGCAGAGAACCCTCATCGCTACGCTGTTGCTGTGCCTCGTAAGTAAAGCGCCGCTCTGCTCAATGACCTATATTAAACATCTAACATCTCTGTCTTCCATCAATATGTTGCAAAACTTTCCCCATTTCCCCCCATGCTGTTCTACACCCATATCTCAAACATGCCTCATCCAGCCTCCCTTCCTGCATACATTATTCATCCATGTTCGTTCCTCCCTTATTCATTTCTTTTTCATCTGTTCGCCTCTCTCTGCAGCACTTTCATGCCATCTTCTTCTCAACTTCCCTAATAGTCATTCTTTTGCTCTATTGAAGTACCTCACCAAAGCCCTTTGTTCTCATGCGTGCTTTCATTCATCCTCTCCTTTTCTCCTCTTTCTACGTATGACTTATTCATTCCACTGCTCTGTCTCTCCTTCACACATACAGTACCATAGCAAATTTTTCTATATACCCCCTGTCTATATTGCATTCATATCCATGGTTCCTTTTGCATGTTTTATCTCTGTTTATACTGTATGTGATGCTATTGTTTCTTACCTAGTAAATCTACTAGCTGAACGAATCATTTATCTGCTCCCACAGACACGACCAGGCCGAAGAAGAGTCACGAGAAAGAGGGAGTGGAGTACCACTTTGTCACCAAACAGGCGTTTGATGCTGACGCTCAAAGCAACAAGTGAGTCTCGTCTGAATGCCTTATCTCACTATTTTATTTTTCAAAGGGCAAACTGCAGGGTTGACATGTAAAACACAGCACAAAGAACTCAAAACAGCACAAACAAAAACAACACACAGTCCAAGTTAGGGTATTTAATCTCTTGATTCTAAGATTTATCGGGTGACACACTCGACTGTGTGTGACGCTATCTGTCCCAAATGTGTTATGAAAACCATGTCAAAATCACATCGCTTCATACACAGCATTGACATGGCCTTACTTGCCCCAGTCAAAATGGACGACTTCATAGCTTGGTTTGTCATAACACTGCTGCATTATTTTTATGTAGCGTGTGTGCCATGCCGTGATACTAAAGACCTGCGTGTGTGTGTGGGCGGAATGGACAGGCCGCACAGCAGGCAGGCGGGCAGCCCACCGCTTTGATCAGCAACAAAGAATCAGATGAGACGGTGGACAGCTAAAGACTTGCACTGGACCATGAATTCACATTGGCTTTGAAGAGCACACCCACATACACAAAGGACTTTCAAAGCCACAAGACCCATCCACAAACCCACACAATTCCATCCACCCATCCACAAACTTTTCAGAATATGCTGTTAATGTTCTACTACTGTCATGCAGGAATCTCTCTCTCTCTCTCTCTCTCTCTCTCTTCAAATCCATCCTGTTCTACTTCACCTCTACCTTCAGCACGGTCTCTGTCTCTATGGATAACTCCATGACTGCTGAAGCAGAGTACGATAGAATCACTATTAGCGTGGACACGAGAATGAAAGCGTCTCTCCCATTAGTGAAACACATAGGCCATACCGTAGAGCATGAGGCCAATTTACGACAAAGAATAGAAAAATAAATGCTAATGCAAACAAGAAGGAGACGAACTGGATTACATAAAAGACTCAGCAATTACAGTGTAGTACATTGGTCTACTTTGGTCATTCTCAGAAAATGGGTCTCCCCTCACATAACCCTGAAAGCTCAGGCAAGACCAGACAAGCTTTTTGCTCACTCACAATACTGCCCTAAAAAGCAAAAAGGCAGTAACTGCATTGCTGTTTAAAATGAGTTACTATGACTTCAATGCCATATATAACAAAGTCCAAAGTTAAATAAAATGATTGATCTTCTAAAAAGGTGGTAATATAAAGTGACAAAACTTTCACGCTGCTTCCCCAATAATAAACCCTGGGTGACTAGGAGGGTGAGAGAACTCCTGAAACACAAGAAGAAGGCATTCAAGGAGGGCAAGGCTGAGGAGCTGAGGAGCACTCAGAGAGAGCTGAAGAGAGAGCTGAGGGCTGCTAAGGAGGCGTATGGGAGGAAAGTGGAGAGGAAGATGGAAAGCAACCCAAGGCAGTTGTGGCAGGGCATCAGAGCGATGACAGGCTTTGGAGCCAAGAGTGGAGGGGCTGAGGGCAATAAAGACAGAGCAGATGAGCTTAATCTGTTCTACAACAGATTTAATTGCCCATCTGAAGACTGCACGGCTCGCAGTACAACTCCCACCATGCGGTGCCCCCCTCCCCACTCTCTCACCACTGAAGACATCTCAACACCTTTGGTCTGTGCAGCCCACACCTCACCCATCCCCCCTCAGCCTCCAGCACTCACACTGGACCTCCCTCCTCCTCCTCCTACCTCCTCTGAAGTCCCCTGCACCTCTCCCATCCCCCCTCTCCCCCCAGCATTGACACTGGACCTCCCTCCTCCTCCTCCTCCCTCCTCTGAAGTCCCCTGCACCTCTCCCATCCCCCCTCTCCCCTCAGCTTTCACACTGGACTTCCCTCCTCCTTCTCCCACCTCCTCTGAAGTAACCTGCACTGACACACCGACACCAATGGAACCTCTCCCCACCCCTCCCCCACTGCAAACTGCACAGCCACCCCCCATCATCACGACAGGACAAGTCAGGAGCGCACTGCGAAGGCTTAAGCCGAAGGCCAACGGACCCGATGGAGTCAGCGCCAGACTCCTCAAGACCTGTGCAGAAGAGCTAGCTGAGCCACTGCAACACATCTTCAACAAGAGTCTGCAAGTGGGTAAGGTGCCCACACAGTGGAAAACATCATGCCTCATACCTGTCCCCAAAAAGCCACACCCAAAGAACTGAACGACTACAGACCAGTAGCCCTCACATCACATATAATGAAGACATTCGAGCCGTGCGCTGCTGCTCAACATACTGAAACCCCAAGTTCACCACGCACTAGACCCACTACAATTTGCCTACCAGGAGAAGGTGGGAGTTGAGGATGCTATTCTGTATCTGCTGCACAGAGTGCATTCTCACCTGGACAAAGGAAGCAGTGCTGTTAGAATCATGTTCTTTGATTTCTTCAGCGCCTTCAACACAATACAGCCACTCCTGTTGAGAAACAAACTACTGCAGATGGGAGTGGAGACGGGGCTGGTCAACTGGATCACAGACTACCTCACTGGAAGGCCCCAGTTCGTCAGACTAGGTGACATCACATCAGAGACTGTAGTCAGCAGCACTGGAGCTCCACAAGGAACGGTGGCTTTCCCCCCGTGCTGTTCACCCTATACACCACTGACTTCAACTACAACACAAAGACCTGCCACATGCAAAAGTTCTCGGATGACACAGCCATTGTTGGATGCATCAAAGATGGACAGGAGGGGGAGTACAGGGGACTGGTGGAGAACTTTGTCAAATGGTGCAGAACCAACCAGCTGCGGCTGAACACCACCAAAACCAAAGAAATGGTGATCGACTTCAGGCGAACCACCCCACCCCTGGTGCCTGTCTCCATCGAGGGGGAGACAGTGGAGACAGTCTCCACATACAAGTACCTGGGTGTTCACCTGGACTCTAAACTGGACTGGTCTGCAAACTCACATGCACTGTACAAGAAAGGACAGAGCAGACTCTACTTTCTGAGAAAGCTGAGGTCTTTCAATGTCTGCAACAGACTCCTGCAGATGTTCTACCAGTCTGCCATGGCCAGTGTGCTCTCCTATGCTGTGGCATGCTGGGGTGGCAGCATTAGGAAGAGAGATGCTGGACGGCTTGACAGGCTGGTGAGGAAAGCAGGGTCTGTTGTCGGCACAGAACTGGACGCCCTCACAACCACTGCTGACAAGAGGACACTTAGCAGATTGGACTCTATTTTGGACAACTACGAGCACCCCCTGTACCCAGTCCTCAACAACCAGAGAAGCCTGTTCAGCTACAGACTGCGCGCCATCTCCTGCAAGACAGACAGGCTGCGGAAGTCATTTGTACCCAGGGCCATCCAGCTATTCAACATTGCACAGAAGGATACACAAAGAGAGATTGTCATAGGGGACTGGACTGCATAACAAATCCCACTCCTGCACACTTTATTTACCTGGACTCTTAACCCTTTACCCTTCGACTCCTCTTCACTGGACAGTGCAGTCAGTGGACAATGCACAGCTGCTTGTGTGTGTGTGTGTGTGTGTGTAGAGACACAGTTGGCGACTTGTGTAACCCCCTGGACTACTGATACTCCTGGACACTTTGGCCACCCAGCACAGGTGACACTATGTACACTTTATTTTTGGTGTGTGTGTGTGTGTGTGTGTGTGTGTGTGTGTGTGTGTGTGTGTGTGTGTGTGTGTGTGTGTGTGTGTGTGTGTGTGTGTGTGTGTGTGTGTGTGTGTGTGTGTGTGTGTGTGTAGTGAGACAGGGGGGCGACTTGTGTTACACCCCCCCCCATCTCATCTCTTACAAGGAATACAATGGACATTGTACTAGGCAGAGAGACTATGGACACTCCTGGACACTTTATGGCCACTTTGTGTTGGCTTCTATGTGCCACTCAGCTAAGGCACATGTGAACACTGTGGACACTTTACACTTTATTTTTGGTGTGTGTGTGTGTGTGTGTGTGTGTGTGTGTGTGAGAGAGAGAGAGAGAGAGAGAGAGAGAGAGAGAGAGACGAGAGAGAGAGAGATAGAGAGAGAGAGAGAGAGAGAGAGAGAGAGAGAGAGAGAGAGAGAGAGAGAGAGAGAGAGAGAGAGAGAGAGAGATGCCTTGGCAAATATATGTAACAGTGAGCTATAACTTATATGATGATTATTTTATGTGTAATATGTGTGTTACGTCTTGTGAGCAATGTCTTCATTTATGTATGTGTGTATGCTACTTGACACCTTAATTTCCCCCTGGGATCAATAAAAGATACTCTACTCTACTCTACTCTACTCTACTCTACATGCCAATAATCTCCCAAAAAACACTTAAACTGGATTGCAGTATCATTTTAAAGTCAACTGCAGTTACTGCCTTTTTGCTTTGTAAGGCACAATAGCACAGGACGGTGCACACCACAATGTCCCTCTTAAACACCTCTTCACAGAAATGCCCTAGGGACGCTGCCACCTTAATCCCTGTGGCACAGAAAAGGCTCGCTGTGACTAAAGCCCTGAGTATAAAAGCAATCATGGCACTTTCCAAGACAGCCCACTGAAAACCCTCCTGCAGTTTGAGCGATGGTGAATCACAATTTTCAGTCTTGGTTGTTCTTGGTGTGTGCTTGTTCCTCCTTGTTTTTTTTCAATATAACATGTTTCGATAATAAGAGCACGTTGAAATACTTCAGATATCCATGCCTCACAGCAACCTCTTCATACAAACACGTTACACTCTGATGGCAAAATCTTGCCTCACAATTATTGCATACAAGTAGCTGCTGCCCTGCAAAATTCAAAAGGCTATAATTACAGAAACTGGATGGAAATTGACTTAATGGCTCCCCATTTGTATTGTGATTTAACTCCTCCTACTGTCATGAAACAATTTCCTGATACGTACATATGTACAGTATGTTAACTAGGCCATTATTTGTATGTTAGTACAAATGTAACATTTTCAAAGTTAGTTTAGTTTCAAAGTTTGTAGTTGTGACATTGTAACAGCACTTTGCATCAATGATGGGAAGTTAGGGGCTCAGGTAGGAAACTCTATGAAGGTCTAAAAGGAGGACGGCAAAATCAAATAAACTACTTACAGTAGCTACCTATTCGCAATATCAGTCGAGAGTCAAGTCGAGTCGAGTCGAGTCAAGCCGACTTTATTGTCAATTTATTTACATGCACTGGTCATACAAAAAAAAAATTACGTTTCTTACTTTCCCATGCAGACATAGACATACTTAAGGTATGGACATACTTGAGATATGGACATAGACATACACAACAGACATACAGACAATATCAATGTGCAGCGTATCAACTACGTCCTCGTTGTAATGACCCCCTTGCGTCATCAGGAGGGGAAAATCAAACACACTAACCCACAGTGGCTACCATAACTGCCATATCGATATGCAACACATCAACTAAGTTCTTCTTAATGACCCCCCTGTGTCCTCCTCGGGGCATGAGAACAGCAGGGTACTGGCTCTGCAGTCCTGATAAGAGCATTAGGGTCCAGGCCAGGGGCATTGCCATGGGGCAGAGAAATGATGATGCTTTGAAGCACTCAGTCATTGACAGGAGGCTCTTTGAGGGCATGGTTAATTATGGAGTTTGGGACAGGGTGGCTCCGACATAGTTTCTTTCATTAGAGCCCAAATTTATTAGCGTCACTGTTTGTGTGTGTGTGTGTGTGTGTGTGTGTGTGTGTGTGTGTGTGTGTGTGTGTGTGTGTGTGTGTGTGTGTGTGTGTGTGTGTGTGTGTGTGTGTGTGTGTGTGTGTGTGTGTGTGTGTGTGTGTGTGTGTGTGTGTGTGTGCGTGCGTGCGTGCGTGCGTGCGTGCGTGCGTGTGTGTGTGTGTGCGTGTGTGTCTGTGTGCGTGCATGTCTGTGTTTGTGTGTGTCTGTGTGTCTGTGTGTCTGTGTGTGCGCCCGTGCATGAGTGAGCGAGTGTCCTTGACTATGAATGTTATGCATTTTCTGTGTTGGGCACTCCTCTGTTTGATAGTTGTAATTTCTTAAGGAGAAGGGTGTTTAATAATATGGTCCCCGGTCTTTGAGACAATTCCCTTTCCCTTTCATATTTCACAACTCACATTAATGAGGCATGCTTGGTAAACCTCTATTGTCTAGCTCCATTTCTTGCAGTCAGTGACCCGGGCAATAAGAGAGACATATTGAAAACAGAACTGGGCATTGTTTCCTTTTGTTGTAGAAGTCACATGGACACATGGGTCTTTCTCTGACAGCTGTCTTTTCAGCTGTGCTCTGTTACACATGAGACTCCTACGTGCTGAGAAGAGCTCACTGCTCGGTGATGTTCTTGTCACTCTACCATGGGCTATAAACTTTAAAGTGCCGGTACTATACAGTGTGTCCTGTGGTAGGAGCATTTCTCTCGGGCACAGCAAATGAGTAGACAGCTGTCAAGGTTGTAAGCTTTAACAGTTAGTGTTCTGTGAAGATGCACTGTCATCTGAACACCTGCCACAGTGGTTATTAGACATAGACAAGGTGTATTAGTGTCTAAAGTTTTGCATCTTGGAACGCAATTTGCATTTTCAATTCTGAAGGCATTTTACGGCAGACAATTGTCTGTAATGATCTGTGACTTGGTTGTATCACGATGGAGAAAAAGTTACACAAAAGTGAAATTTTAACTTAACAAAAATAAAATCATGATTAAAACTGGTTATTCACCCGCCCCTCGGCGCAGCAACCCTCAGACTACAAGGCCAACTGTAATGTAATATGTAATATTCAAGTAAAGTCTGTTAGCACTCACCTGCTGTGTGTGTGTGTGTGTGTGTGTGTGTGTGTGTGTGTGTGTGTGTGTGTGTGTGTGTGTGTGTGTGTGTGTGTGTGTGTGTGTGTGTGTGTGTGTGTGTGTGTGTGTGTGTGTGTGTGTGTGTGTGTGTGTGTGTGTGTGTGTGTGTGTGTGTGTGTGTGTGTGTGTGTGTGTGTGTTTGCAGGTTCATTGAGTACGGCGAGTACAGGGAGAACCAGTATGGGACCAGCATCGAGGCCATCCGCTCAGTCCAGGCCAAGAACAAGATGTGTCTGGTGGACGTTCAGCCTGAGGCAAGTTCCAGACACTTCGTCCGCTCAGCTAAACACAAAATATAGTTTATTTACTGTTACTTTTATTTAATGTTACAGTATTGCTTATTTACTCGAATGAAGGGAGAGAGGGAGGTGTTCAATGGTCTTAGCCAGGCAAAGCAGCTCTTTGTGAATTAAAAGTGTATCTTGCAGGTTAAACACTAAATCTCATTTTAAGAACGTCAATACAACAATTTAAATGTAGGCTAAGATATGTAAAAAAAAACAAAAAAAAACGAATTATTGCATAAACAATATTTTTTAGAAAACATTGTCAAAATCTTTCCTGGAATTGGTTATTTTCCATTCATTGCTAGTCTGTTTGCTACTCTTCTTTTTTTCTTTTTCATTTCCATAGGCCTTAAAGACACTGCGGACCTCAGAGTTCAAGCCCTATGTGATATTTGTGAAGCCCCGGATTCCAGAGGGAAGGAGACGGCGCAGTGCAGCCACTTCACCAGGAGGGGGCGATCATGGTCGAGTCACGGTAAGTGAGGCCAATCACTGACAGCCTCCGGGAGATGCAGCCTCTGGTTACATAACAGTTCAGTTATACCAAAAGGCTATTTCTCAATACAGACCACAGACAGTGAGAAAAAACAAGCTTGCTGTCATACAGAAATTCATGCATTGATAATTCAAAAGATGTTTTTCTCTGCTTTTGTCACACCCTCTCCTGTCATTATCACACACACGCTCTGATCTTTTTTCTATTTTCTGATGTACAGAACCTGATAACCACATCTGTTAGCTTTGTAAACTTCTGTTCCAAAAACCACAAATGCTGAATAAGCTGAGTGGGTGGAACCCCTCCCGTCTCTCTCTCTCTCTCTCTCTCTCTCTCTCTCTCTCTCTCTCTCTCTCTCTCTCTCTCTCTCTCTCTCTCTCTCAGGAGGAGGAGATGCAGGAGATGAGGCAGTCGGCGGTGCAGATCGACCAGCAGTACGGCCACATGGTGGACCACATCCTGATCAAAGAGGACTCGGCCAGCGCCTGCTCGGAGCTGCGGGCCGTCCTGGAGAGGCTGGAGAGGGAGAGCTTCTGGGTGCCTCTGAGCTGGGTGAAGACCTAGTAGTAGCGTCTCTCCAGGACGCCGCTCATCCCGTCTCGTTAACGTCCCCCCAGCATGGGCCCTTCCAAGCAGGGGAAGGGAGTACGTCTGTCTCCATCTCCCTCCCTCTCTCTTCCTCTCTCACTGTCTAGCTGTCTCTGTCTCTCTATTCCTAGTCCACACTCACTACCCTGGGATGAGACTGCCACTGTTGAACATTTTAGCTTGTCTCTCATCCCACACAACTGCCCTCTTCTTCCTCCCCTTCTGGCTGTGACCCCTGCCCGCATGGTGGTGCTCCAAGGGGGACCCAATGGAGCGCTCTCCACAGGGATTGTGCTGTAGCTACGAGAGACAGTGATGTGGGGTGGGGTGGAGTGGAGTGGGGAGTGGCGTGGTGGAGGGGAACAGAGGATGCAGAAGATGGAGGTGTCTCCTGGACATCGCACTAAGTAGAGTCTGAAGCTCAGTAACGAAGCGCCAAAGACTTTTGGCTCGGGCTGCGTTTTAAACTGCAGGCGCATGAGAGATTGGAAGGGCAGCCTCCGAACAACAAACGCTGCTTGGACATGACGCAGAGATCACTGGAGGCAGCACTCTGAAACACACATGCACACATACGTACACACACACACACACACACACACACACACACACACACACACACACACACACACACACACACACACACACACACACACACACACACACACACACACACACACACACACACACACACACACACACACACACACACACACACATACACGCACACAGAAAAAAACTCATGCTGCTGAAGATAACATTACTTTGGAATGTTTAATTTAATTTATTACAGCAATATCATCCAATTTACGTGTATGCACTCATTTAGCTGTTTAATCTCTCTCCTGTCATTTTGACTTTCTAGCATCATTTGTTATTGTCCTTTTGCTTTTGTTTTTGTTCTCTCTTGGCACTGTTTTAGAGTTTACATTCAGAAAAAAGACAATATTGAAGCAGCAAGCAATCAATGCAGATTCTCATCCCCATCCGCATCCAACACCCTATTATGCCCACTGCCAGAAGGAAACATATATTGTTCATTCCCACTTGTCTTACTGTATTTGCCTCCAGAACAGTGACTGTATCTGCCAAACACCGCCATGGTCTCCACTGTACACCCAACACTGAAGTATCAGTGATCATCCCCTTCTCTGGCATGCATAGTTCAATGCATGGAGTTCAATGCTTCCCCAAAACCCACTGGTTGGAATAAATGGCATTCTGTGTGAGAGGTGTCACATTGTGAGAGCCGGATAATTATTAAGTCTCTCACCTCAGTGTTGAATGTCCTGAAGTTAAGTTGTCTGGCATTGTTGTCTATCCCATCAGCCCTTGTCTTGGTTTTGGGTGGCGGGAGTGGGCGGGTAGGTATGCAATGACAGCACACAGCGCTTCCGTTCCTTCCTTACCTCAGAGCGACTCCCCAGGTGCAGCGAGGTGCAGTGCAGGAGGATTTCAGAAGCACCTCAGACTGCAGAGCATACCATGTGCTATTGTAGCTAGCAATCAATCTAGAAGCTTCCATACATACACATGCTCAGTACACAGACACACACACACACACATGTGCACACGCTGCGAAACACTCAGACACACACGCACACACGCACGCACACACACACACACACACACACACACACACACACACACACACACACACACACACACACACACACACACACACACACACACACACACACACACACACACATTTCCATTGAAACCATTGTACATAAATATGGAATGTTTAATTTTACACTGTTTAATGAACTTTCAGCCTTCAAAGAAATCAAAGTGCAAAACTGAAAAAGGTGAACATGAGTGTCCATATTGTACATTCAAATTCTCCTGTGCCAAGTTCCTGTAGCACTCTCCCATCTTCTTCTTCTCTCTCTCTCTCTCTCTCTCTCTCTCTCTCTCTCTCTCTCTCTCTCTCTCTCTCTCTTCTCTCTCTCTCTCTCTCTCTCTCTCTCTCTCTCTCTCTCTCTCTCTCTCTCTCTCTCTCTCAGTTTCCATCCTCTTTTTCTTGCTCTCTCTTCATCTGTCTGAACAAATAGAAAACCAACGGGAATGCCAATACATTGTGATGCAGCACTTTCTTTTCCCTTTGTGTGGGTCAAACCTGTTCATCTGAGTTCTACATCATGGGCTTGTGTAGTGGGGTTTTATAAGAGAATGCGAGTCAGTCCTTATCCCTGTTGTTCGAGTTTACATGACTGTGATGTTGTTGGTAGGCCAGTGACAGAGAAAACGTGATGCTACATGGGTTGAATAATGAACATATACTAGGTAACACTGAAGTGAATGCGGGTGAAAAGGTAAAGGAACCTGAAAGCTATTTTCTATGACCCCCATTTAGTTAGCTTTAGCTACAAGTTCTTTATTCGGTCCACGTTGAATCAGTGTCGATCGATGTTCCATTTTCTCCTGTTTTTATACAAGCGCCATTTGGTGTCCATGAACAACAGTGCTATTGATTGTTTCACAGCAAACCTCTCATGTAAAACGAGGTTGAGGAGGGTTACAATTTCCATGGTTGTAGCTGTTGGGTCTCCAACACGCGGATGGGTAATTATTTGTTAGTGTGCGTCATGGGAGAATAGGAAATGTGGAAATCGATGTGCTTTTTTTGGTGGGGCCCATAGGAGAAAAAAAAGTTTCTGGGAGGACAAAACTACCTGACTCTATTGGCTTCCATTGTGACCATGAATGATTTCTTTTGGGTCATGCAAAAAAAACTAAAATTCAAGTCTGCATATCATTGTCAAAATGCAAGTGATCATAAAATAAATGTGATGAATTCTACAGATTTTTTTTGTGCCCTATGCGTATTTACTCTCAGAAATTATCATGTGATATCCAGACGTAACGAGAGGCTGTTTCGAAAGCACATTTAATGGTGCAGTCATTAAGCCTACATAGGCTTTTACATCGCATTGCACTTAGCAGATACACAAGCAAATTTCTCCTTCGTGGAGACTAATAAAGAAACCTAACCTAACCTAAAGATACCTTTCAATCAAAAGCCGGGACACTAATCAAGCAACATATGGATGAGGAGGAGAGGAGTTAGCAATAGTGTCATACACTACTGATCGACATATTAACATTTCTTTTGTAGATGACTTGGTTCAAGTTTTGACACAGCAAATATTGTAACATATTACCATTTAAAGAATTATCAAGTAGTAGGCCTAATTTGATTGCAGTACAGTACATTAGAAGTACAATAAATTGCTACATTCCCCAAACTTAGCCACTTGCGCCATTCTCCACATTTGAATAGAGCAAGTACAGTACAAGCAAATTAACCACTGAAACAATTTTGGAAACATTTTTGAAGGTTGACTACTTGCTATTGTTCTTTTACTGTAACAAGTTGATGAAAACTCCAAGGTGTTCACACCTACACTGTAGGGGTTTGCTAACAGCAGGAACACAAAAACCCTCAGGCATAGCCTATACTGCTCCATGACTCATTTGTCTGATAAGAAAATAAAATCAGAGTCCCATACTTTTTTTGTCAAGTTGGGATCTCATTTGATTAGCTGCAAACTGATCTCTCACACAGCAAACCTGAATACTCAGTGGTTGTCAGCTCAGAGTCAAACAATGGTCGAAAACATTAAGGAGAGCCCTGCTGGCTATCTTCCCCATAGACAACACCTTGTGGGAAGTGCTCCAGTCATCCTGAAGGAAGGATGTCTCTGGCCAAACAGTGCACATTCAACACTAATGTTTTCCTCATGATGATAGATTGGCAAATTGACTGCTTAGAAGGATTTCCAGATGTTAAGCTGGAGAAGAAGATATATTCATTAACAAGCTACCGATAAAACCACCAATGCAATTGTGTCAGGAATGGGAGTTTAAGAGAAAAGCTGGTGTCACTCCAATAACGTTATTAACTTCAGCACAGATTACTGTATAACAAAGAAGTAGGGCTTCACTGTGTGAATTGGAGCTGAAAAAGAACAGTGTTAATGTCGCAAAGAGGAAAAGCCCAACAGAAGAATGGAAACCATTTTCTCATTTTGTTTTGCATACTTAACAGGTGAACGATAAGTAGGCCTATGTTTTATTAACCTATCATTATGTAGCAGCTATCTGCTGCTACTTTATAGTAGAAAGGAAGGGTAGAAGAGAAAGAGATGAATTTGTGTGGAGAGGACTATGCAGGTATAACTTTTCATATAGGCCTATCTGGGAAACCTTCAAACTGTAGCTGACACAGAGCAGCGGAAGGAAGGATAAAGGTGTTCCTCCATCCTCAATTTTAATAGCGTTTCAAAAATAAAATGCACCTGCTGCCTCAGAGCTTTCTAATCTCAGCAATCTGATCACAACCACACACTCCATCACACACACCCACATGCATGCACGCGTACACTCACACACACACACACACACACACACACACACACACACACACACACACACACACACACACACACACACACACACACACACACACACACACACACACACACACACACACACACAGACTTCTTTAGCAATTAACTGTGGTGCACCCTCTGCCAGCAAGGACAATTAGAATGGAGGCCAATCGATGTAATTAGCCTGCATGTGTCTCCCTGCTAGAGATGCAGGCTTACATGTGGCGCTGGGCTGCATCATAATGTCACAAGACTACCACAGCCATCACATGCACATTTCACACAGTCACATGCACGCACACACGTGTACACACATTCACATGCATGCACACACGCGCACACACACGCATGCACACACACACACACACACACACACACACACACACACACACACACACACACACACACACACACACACACACACACACACACACACACACACACACACACACACACACACAGACACACACAGAGAGACACAGACACACACACACACACACAGAGACACAGACACAGACACAGACACACACACACACGCACACACACACACACACACACACACACACACACACACACACACACACACACACACACACACACACACACACACACACACACACACACACAGAGAGAGAGAGAGACACACAGACACAGACACTCACACACACACAGACACACACACACACACACACACACACACACACACACACACACACACACACACACACACACACACACACACACACACACACACACACACACACACACACACACACGCAATAGTGTCTGATTAAGTCACTCTGGCCGTTCCATGATCTGGAAATGGAAAACAAGCATTAGTCTTCCTGGTCCTGCAGACTCTCCTCGTTAATGTTGCTCATTTGTCTGCAGCTTCTTTGGTGGCAGGCAGGAGAGAGATCGAGGAAAGGAGAGCAAGAAGAGGAGTTGGGAAAGGAGTAATCACTTCTGACGATTGTGTTGTGAAAGCATTATGAGGAATTACCAGTCATATTCTCCAAAGGCCACTATTAATAACATTTAAATGCCCACTTTCCATGCTAAGCCCCAGATGATCAGAAGCAGCACTCGTGCCTGTTCCATAAATGTCAGGCCTGCATTGGGCAAAAGGGATGGCATGTGTCTGAGGCGACAAGGAGACAGTGATATTTCATTGCCCAGGAAAAAGACACAGTAGGCTGAGGAGTGATGACTAAGATTGAGACAGCACCCCATGCAGCAGTAATGGCATTTCTAATCCAATTAAGAATGGTCGATGGTGATTATTCAGACTTCCTAATTGCATTGCCATTTGCCACGAACCGCACTTGCAATGGGCAATGGGCCTATGCAAAATAAATGCCAATGCAATATGCTGTTTATGCAGTAGGCTTACACTAGGTCCTTCAACTGAGGCTCAACTTTAAGTGTCTCACAGCATTTGGTTTACATAGTAAAAATAGCAACAACAACAACAACAACAATAGCCTAATAATAATAATAATGATGATGATGATGATGCTAATGATGATGACAATGATGATGCATTTATGTTTTTAAATAATGACAATACTTATATGAACAAATTATGTGCATATTATGATATAGTTAAAAATGTTCAAAGATCGTTCAATCTCATTGGGCACGTTTCATAGGTTGCCGCTTCATCCATTTGGAACACATGCAGGGCTCTGGCACTTTAAAACACTCCACTGACTTCACCCGTGGTTCCCAAGGGAACTCAACTGCTGCGCTAATGAAACCTGTGACGCAAGGAGGTGTCATCCAAGGAAAGGATACAGGGGAATTTAGTACGCTTGGGTCAGTTCACTGGCTACGTTTGGGAATATGCATGCGATTCAGCAGTCTGCCTCCAGAGGGCAGTAAAGGTTTAATGCCCAGCTTTCCTCACCAACACAAAATCTGCTGTTTCACTATTACTTCTCTATGCCAATAATTCCAGCTCAGAGTACAATATTTCAGCAAAGAACTATAAAAACACAGATACCCTGACACAATTTCCCATGGGCTTATCTTTAACTCTTCAAGTCAGCTTTGCACCAATATGACAACATGCAAAATAATGGTCTCTACACAGGCAATATCAGCTTTAAATAGACTGTGGCTGTGAGATGTCAGTGATACTGTCACAGATTAGTCTATTGTTTCAATGAAAACGTGTAGATATACAAAACTAACTTTATGTTCAGAGCTGATAGTGGATATCACATTGAAAGTCACTGATATGTAGCCTATTAAACCTTAAAGAAGCTATAAACGTCTGACTTTTCCAGATTAGACCTGACCAGATTGGACTCGTCGAGACTGGACTTGAGTACTACAACATTATGTTTTTTTATTCCTTTTTTATTGGTTACTACAACACTGCATTATGGGTAATTCAGTGTGATGAGCTGTTGCTGGAGACTGGGGAGTAAAGAGTGAACAACATACCATATAGACATGCTAACCATCTGACATACTGCATGGTCATGTGTGTTGTGTACAGTGGGAGAATGGGCTCTGTCTCTCCAAACACCCCAATGAGGGAATAAAGAAGGATCCCTCATTAGCAGTATTGCCCATTAGTCCAAACAGTGAAAATGAATTAATGGTTTAATGGCCTTGTTGTGCCTGTTTGTGCCTGTTTGTGCGTCTGTGTGTGTGTGTGTGTGTGTGTGTGTGTGTGTGTGTGTGTGTGTGTGTGTGTGTGTGTGTGTGTGTGTGTGTGTGTGTGTGTGTGTTTGTGCTACGTGTGTGTGTTTGTGCTACGTGTGTGTGTGTGCTGCGTGTGTGTGTGTGTGTGCTGCGTGTGTGTGTGTGTGTGTGTGTGTGTGTGTGTGTGTGTGTGTGTGTGTGTGTGTGTGTGTGTGTGTGTGTGTGTGTGTGTGTGTGTGTGTGTGTGTGTGTGTGTGTGTTTGTGCTACGTGTGTGTGTGTGCTGCGTGTGTGTGTGTGTGTGTGTGCTGCGTGTGTGTGTGTGTGTGCGTGTGTGTGTGTGTGCAGCCTGCGTGTGTGTGTGTGTGTGCGTGTTTGTGTTACGTGTGTGTGTGTGCTGCGTGTGTGTGTGTGTGCTGCGTGTGTGTGCTGCGTGTGTGTGTGTGCGCCGCGTGCGTGTGTGTGTGTGTGTGTGTGTGCGTGCGTGTGCAGCCTGCGTATGTGTGTGTGTGTGTGTGTGTGTGTGTGTGTGTGTGTGTGTGTGTGTGTGTGTGTGTGTGTGTGTGTGTGTGTGTGTGTGTGTGTGTGTGTGTGTGTGTGTGTGTGTGTGCTGCTGCGTGCGTGTGTGGGTGTGTCTGTGTGTGTGTACGCCCTGCGTGTGTGTGTGTGTGCGTGCGTGTGTGTGTGCCTGTGTGTGTGTGTGTGTGTGTGTGTGTTTGGATGTACTGTCTAAAATTGTATGGAGGCGGCTCAATTACCAATCAGTCTCTCCTTAGGCATCCATAGTATAATATGCCGTTTAAATGCCTTGTGTACTAGACTATGTATGGCTCATGAACTTTATAATAATTATTGTATCACTTTATTATTTTTTGGAATCCTAATATATACTGCACAGCAACCCCCATCCCTTTCACACGTTTATACCATTTCTGAACCTTAAATTGGCCCTGACTTTTTGTTTGTTGGCTGAGGCAACTGTAATAAATGCCTTGAAGTCCAAACACATAACCAGAGACGGTATAAAAAATCTTTGACATAACTCTGCTCACTGCCCGGGGTTTGTTTATTTCTGAAGACAACTATTAAAATGATATGGGGAATGGACTAGAACGTATTAATTGATTAACATTTCAAATCAGCGGAAATGAATGAACTTGCCTGTTGGAAATTGTGAAGCTTGTAATTTTTTGGTTTAAAAATACATGTGCATGTGCCGAGATTGTTAATAGTCAAAAACATGGAATGGGATGTGGTGTGAAGTTCGCATTAGGCCCGGTGAAATTACAACAGAGATTAATGACAATCATTGTGTCAAATACATGCTTAAAATCCTAACATGGTGAATTAATGCTTACATTTTTTCCCGTCTGAGAGATGCCTATTCAAGCTCTAAATGGGCTTGAATACAGTTCACAACTGAACAGAATGTTAACAGACAACCAATTGACTAGGCCTATATAGATTCATATTTTATACAGGGCATAAGTTAAGTTTTTTTTAAGTGTTAAAGGATTTATCCGGAGTTGGAACAAGTTTGCCTGATTTTTCGCATGTTTGGGATGAAATACAGTCACTCTAGAGCAAAATCAAGGCAAAAGGATGCGTTTTGAGAAAGTTTGATAATATCACGTTAGCCTCGTTAGCCATATCAGCTATGCAATATGAAAGATGCGGGCATCGTTTTTCGGCGGTTACACACATTTCAAAAACACAACATTTTAAAGTCTTGCACAGCTCAAAACAACGTCACACTTACCTCGTAATATGTTGAGGGTATCCACACATAAACCAAAGTGTCCAAAGTCCTTCATGTATTCTTGAAAGGTCTGCAGAATGTGTTTTGTGAAGCTACTACCTTGAGAATATCTAAAGACAACTATTTGACACTAAAGCCCACCAAGAAGATTGCCGAGCGCGTCGCACCATCAGCTATGATTATTTCCATAGCGAGTAACCACAGCTGATGGTGCGACGCACTCGGCAATCTACTTGGTGGACTTTAGTGTCAAATAGTTGTCTTGACCATAATTTAGATATTCTCAAGGTAGTAGCTTCACAAAACACATTCTGCAGACCTTTCAAGAATACATGAAGGACTTTGGACACTTTGGTTTATGTGTGGATACCCTCAACATATTACAAGGTAAGTGTGACGTTGTTTTGAGCTGTGCAAGACTTTAAAATGTTGTGTTTTTGAAATGTGTGTAATCGCCGAAAAACGATGCCCGCATCTTTCATATTGCATAGCTGATATGGCTAACGAGGCTAACGTGATATTATCAAACTTTCTCAAAACGCATCCTTTTGCCTTGATTTTGCTCTAGAGTGACTGTATTTCATCCCAAACATGCAAAAATCAGGCAAACTTGTTCCAACTCCGGATAAATCCTTTAAGTTTTTGGGGTTTTCTTTCATAATTGTTCATGTTGCAATTGCAGTTTTCCTCAATGTTGCTACACAATTAATGAATCTATTCTGGGATCATAATCATGAGTTTATTATAACAAGTGATCTGAATGTAGCAGAGTAGCAGAGTTTAGAGGAACATTGCTAACCCTCCCTCCCAGAAGCCCCATACAGAAATGGTATCGCTGAGCTATTTGCCCATGTAAAACTGTTGCTGTGACTAGGAGGTCGCGATTTCGAAACCAGTGGCAGACTGTGCAGAAAGACCTTGGTTACACCAAAGAGACTATGATGAAGACATATTTGACAACAGAAAACGGCAGCACCAATTCTGACAAAGAGGATTTGCTTTAATTGAATGTACGTTCATGGTCATGTAGGTGTAAGCGGGACTTAGACAAGCCTACTTAAGCTGTACAAGGATCCTAGAGGACCACACCTTATCCTGTCTTTCTGTGTGTACACACGAGCATGTGTGTATGTGTGTGTGTGTCACGTAGGTTATTGTTTTTTTCCTAAACCGTGACTTCTGAAATCGTAACCTTTGATTACACTTGCAATGTTGAGGTGATTAATTTATAATAATTAATTTTACTATGTCGGTGCTCTACCTTTTAAGCCTGGAGGAAAAATTCTATTTATTTTTCTGGATGTGAAGAGTCATCACTCTGAATCCCATGCTCCTCTGATTCATGGTAAATGTACAGCTAGCTCATTCTCTAAACACCACACCTTTACTGTACTTAGGCTATATTCCCTCTCTCCCAGGGTCTACTCTTAATCCGCAGCTCTCCTGTACTCGTCCTTGTCTTCCTCCTCCACCATATACAGACACCCTGCCACAGAATATGGGGATGATCATACGTATATATCAGATTTTAGGTACCCTGACATTCTTCTCCCATTCTTGTCTACTCAGGGATATTAACGTCATCTTTGGGCAGCTATTTCCTCACCTCATATACAGTAGGCCCCGTTGTCCTGTCCACGGTATGCTCCAGAGAGTGCTCTCTGCTCTGCAGGGCCCGTTGATCTCATTATATGGCCACATCTTTTTAATATACTGGCTGTAGAGAAAGGTCACTCACGCCCATATGAAAATGATTTGGCTCGCTGCATATTTGGCAGTGCCATCGTTTTCGCTGATATATCTCTCAACACACAGGGTACCTCTCAATCCTGTGCACTTCCATTCATGACACATAAGACAGATGGCACAATGAGGCTTAGAATTGGAAAAAATAAGAAAAAGTCAGTCAGTCTTAACATATCTTAGATGTTGCAGACTTAACAGCATTTCTGGTAAACAACACCCACGGAACAGGAGTTGTCAAGAAATCAAGTTTATTTTTGTATTTACACACAAGCAACAAGAAACCCAATCCTAACCTCATGTAATACTTTTTGCCTAGTTTTACAAATAGTTTTTAAAATATGAAATCTGAAGTCAGTAGGTTAACTTATGTGGACATGGGGTATCTTAGCCCTGTCAGATTCCAATGATGATTTGGTAATTTTCCAGCCCTGCAGCTGAACGAGCAGAATAAGTTTTGGTGAAGGTCGCAGTATGCAAATAGCTCTTATGTGGTAAAGTGTGAAATGGCAATACTGTATTGCTGTCTGGATGTCTGCCTTCTCATCACAAGTCTTATAAAGCCACATTATTAGCTGTGAGAGTGTTGCGTAAACACCCCAAAACAGCTGAGTGATAATCAGCATAAGCACTACCAATAACGCTGACAAGATGATTAATACTGTATTTCAAACGCAAAAGCGCTAGCATTACAATGTGACAGCAAGTACAACAGAACAGAACAAAAACAATACAGAATAATAATGTTTATCATCTTCTGTGGTACAGTATGTGCACATATCCTTGTGAAATCTTACTGGAATCATTGGAAGGATTGTCACATCTGTCATGCCACATCTGTGTCTCCATGCCATAAAAGGAGATGGCATCTCTCTCAGTGTTATGTTAAGAGATGGTGCTTACAGGGACTAGACAGATGTGAGCTGAGTTGCTATCCTTCACAGTAAAATCCATTTCGTTGTCAAGATTGTGTGTAGCTCTGATTGACAAGGTATTCATTAGGAAAAACAGGCTACATTAAATGTTTAACCCCCTTCAAGAAACAAATGTACATTTTGAACTTAAAAGTTACATTTAATGGTGAATTTATACAATATCGATGTGCAATGGTATTCAACAAATTACTTAATACAACAATCACATTTACAGGTAGCTGTCGCGTATCATGTTTAGCTGTCAAAAAAGAAACTGCAATTGAATTTTACCAGAAAATTTGTCTTTTAACAAGATCCCCCTTGCCGTTTTCCTCATACCTGCCACTTGTGCTGCCACCACAGAGCGAGATCTTTGCTTTTCATTCAAGTGATGCTGAGATGTCATTACATCAGTGCTTTGACAAATGCCTGAGTCTGCAACGAGGCAGCTGTGGTTATATGAGAACAAAGATTTCTTGCGTTGACTGACTTTTAATCTTTTGGGAGAGGATGTTTGGTTTGGTTTGATCATAGGGTTGGTTGCATACCAGGTCGGGGCGTGCATGCAGTGGAATACAAAAATACCACTTAAATTGGGCATGAAATCATCAGCGGTTCCCAAACTTTTTTCCCTGCGCACCACCACCACATCTTGAGCAATCCTCATTTCCAATAGACCTGACATTTTTTCTGCCATTATTACAATGGCACTTGTTGCATGACAGGTTATAAATTACACTTCAGATGGATCCCTCCAGCATACAATTCACCAAACAATTAAAAACTCCATAATGTTCATTAATTCTGTATAAAAACACACATCTCAGCCATTGCTCTATTCAGCTTGTGCACCCACTTGTGGCTGGCCGCGCACCCCAGTTTGGGAAACCCTGCTCTACATCAAATGAGCGTATTTCAGAGAGGTTAATGTGGCCTCCATCTGCACAGGAACCAAATTGTAACTGAGGCTGGTAAAAACAGTAAAACATTGAATCCAATTTGTGAACGCTTCATTCAAGCGTGTGTCCCTGTCTGTCCTGCCCTGACTGGTTGTAGTGTTGATCCCACAGCTGTTTTCAATCTCTGCAGTAATTAGGAAAGCGTCCATGTTTAATTATCACTCATAGCACATGAGGACATTCACTGGCTCATATTTGCAGTCTTTTCCAACATGAATGCACAAACAGTACCGTATGTAAACAACTTACAACCCTAATGGCTGTTTACCTGAGTCATGCTCAGCACACAAGCGCTAATATGATGGCACTTGTCATTAATTGTCATTAATTATAACTCTTGACAGAATCATTGAGTGATAATGGAAAAACAATTAGCTCAGTGTTTTGTCTGTATTGTCACTGTGACAACATTGTTAACAGAGTATTGTGGAAGGGAACAACAAACCGCTTCTAGGCAAAATCTTTATATGCAAATGTGCAGTCAATATTCCTGACGTTTTACAGTATGTATCCTAATTGAATTTGCAAAAGATTTCTTTCGTTAATCATGATTGAGGCCATCAGCTTCATATATTTGCTACTCATTTACATGTCCACAATAACAAACTTGTTGAATGTAGCTATATATTTGTATCTGCCTGCCTGTCTGCCTGCATGTTTAGATGTTGTATTGTGTTGATTTGTATGTGTGCAGACTCCCTAATAGAACACAGCAGTGTCTATGCACAACACTTAAACAAGCTTCACTCTACCGGTGCAACTGATGCAACAACACCTGTTTTGAATCTCAGCAAAGTTGGGTCTCCCTTATCTGTAGTCCTCTCAGGTCCACTGCTAACACAAGACACTGAGGCACTATCTTGCTGCTGTCACTGTCAAGGTTCAGAGCTTAAGAATATGCACTGGGGCAGCCTACAAAGTCACAGTGGGAGGAATAACGTTGTACCTTTGGAATTCCTTCCTTGTCAGTGTAAATTGGTCATTACTGTATATGGTCTGATCTGATCAAGTCATAATTCATAACTGCTGTTTTGTTTTCCACTGGACAGTGCTTTAAGTGACAGTTGAGTGATTGAATTTGAATCCCTTAAATTGTGTAATAGAATTGATTGCCTGAACTTCTCTAATTAGCTTTTGAAGGATCCTTGCTTAGGCTACCTATTCCTCCCTCCTTTGACAATCCTTACATCTTATGGTCAATACAATATGTTAACATGTACAGTAATTGTTTGAGTGGTATTAGTTAAATCAGTTTCTTCTTGTAGGTTGCCTTAAGATCATTTTATTACCAAATTATGTTACCAAATACAAATCTAAGAAATATCAAAGGGTGAAGAAACTTTTTCCGCCCACCCACAATCATCTGAGCTGCATGGTTCGCACAAGACTTGCTCCGCTGTAGTTGAGAATACCATCTGTGGGAGTATGCGTAAACAAAAACTGGGGCTTCTGTTTCTGAGGTTAGAGTGCAGGGAGCAGGGCCGTATTACCGACCGGGCGAGTGGGGCTGGCGCCCCGGGGCCCATGGATCCAGGGGGCCCAGGGGGGGCCCAACAACAATCCAGATACCAATGTCGATGCTGATTGCAATAGAGCCCTCTATTCTAGGATCTTCTTTAGTTGTACTTCTTTAGTCTATAAGGGTTAACTGAAATGGGCTGGGGGGAGTGACAGCAGTCAGAGGGCCCTCGGCCACATGACATAGGAACCAGAGACCCCCTGGGCCATGTCGTACAGCAACCAGAGGGCCCCTAGGCCATGGAGGACGGCAATCAGAGGGCCCCTGGGCCACGGGGGATGGCAAAGGGCCCCTGAACCACGGGATATGGCAACCAGAGGGCCCTTGGGTCACGGGGGACGGCAATCAGAGGGCCCCTGGGCCACGGGGGACGGCTATCAAAGGGCCCCTGAGTCACGGGATATGGCAACCATAGGCCCCCTATCTCTCATCCACAATCTGTGGGGAATTTATCCACTTAATGGGAGAAAGAACAAAGGAAGCGATTATCAGTGAGATAAAAGAGGCCAAATACTTTTCTGTTATCGTTGACTCCACTCCCGATCTTGCACATGTGGACCAACTCACTTTTATTTTCAGATTTGTTGAAGCTGGGGGAGACGTTGTTGAGCGGTTTCTGGGTTTTGAGCCTATTGAGAATCATAGCGGGAGCAATTTGGCAATTTGGCAATTGAGTGTGTTGTTGCAATGGTGGAGAAACTGGGCCTAGATATAAGTAACTGTCGTGGCCAGTCATACGACAATGCAAGTAATATGTCAGGAAAGTACAATGGAGTTCAAGCTCATCTGAAACGCATAAACCCATTGATTTGTTATGTCCCCTGTGCTGCGCATTCATTGAATTTAGTTGGTGTCAATGCTGTTGACAGTAGCCCAGAAGCTGGGCGTTTCTTTGACTTCCTGCAATCTTTGTACACATTTTGTGCCTCTTCAACACAGAGCCAGATGTTAAATTAGGTGGAAAAGAAAAGTTTCGAATTGAAACGTTCAATGTTCTAATTGAGAAGCTTGTGTCCTGTCTTGACCATCGGTTAACTGCATACACACACTTGACCAATCTTTTTCATGTTCTTTTCATGCCTGATAATATGTCAATCAGTGAGCTCACTTCAAGGGCCGAAGCACTTGCTGCAGCATATCCCACTGATCTAACCATGAGCCTGGCAGATGAACTTGTTCAATTCAAATCATTCATTCCAAAAGAACAAAGATGCCCAAATACAATGCTAAAGACCGCGGTAAATTTGGATTTGCAGTCCACTTTTCCAAGTCTTTACATCGCACTTCGACTGTTCTTGACTCTGCCAATTACGAACTGTGAAGTGGAACGGTCATTCTCCAGAATGGCTCGAATAAAAAATTAGCTCAGGATGAAAATGACCCAAAATCGTCTGAACTCCCTCTCACTTCTTGCAATTGAATCACAGTTTGTGCAACAGCTGAACTTTGATGAGTTGGTAGATGATTTTGCACGAAGGAAGAGCAGAAAGAGACTTTTGTAGGGGAGTGTGTGTCTGGGGGGATGTTGGGTTGGTATGGGCTCGGAGCGGGAGGGGGGGCCCTTGCAATCTCCTTGCCCCGGGGCCCAGACCCACCTTAATCCGGGCCTGGCAGGGAGCTAAACAAAACACTAGATCACTGCTGTGAAGACTGAAGAGGAACACTTGAGCCCAAAATATGAAACTGGTGTAGTAGATGTGTGCGATGTTCCTGCCAGAGAGGGCAAAGGGTACATATAGTGGTTTCAAGCCACCTGTTCTGACCTTTATGCCACTTTAAGTACTACAGTAGCCTGCTGTCCAGCTCTATATCCCAAGGTGTAGGAGCCACTTACGGTTGTAAATGTCACAGCAAACGTACCGTAATCTTTGCAGTGTTAATTGTCAGTCTGACAAAATTATTGTTTTAATTTATGAAGCCTAAATTATTGTGGTTTCTAAATGCCTAAAATTTTGATTGAATTGCTTAGAACACCGGCTTATTGTAACAGGTTATACTTTCCCTGCAGTGAAGGGAGTGTCTGGTCATATTCTCGCTAACTGGACCACTTGGAGCTGAGTCGATTTTGGCAGACTGGCTGGCTGGCCCACCCACTCCTGGCTCCATACAGCTCTTTTCCCCAATGCCTCAATGATCTGGCCAGGCTCCATTGACTTTTCATGCTAAGCAAACGAGTGGGTGAACGAACAAATCTCCACTCCCTGCTATGTCCACCACCCTGTAATGCCTCGGCATAAAGTGCTTTTTTCCTCCAATTTGGGAATTATTGCCTTTTCTCTTCCCACTGCATCCCACCCCTATACCCTCCACCCTCCTCCTCCTCCTCCATCCCTTGCCTGCCAGGCAGCTGGGTAAGAGCTATTGACTCCACTTTGCAATGTGAAAGAGAGCCATGGTGTGGATGTTGTCTGAAATGCTCCCTATTCGGAGGACTCTTTCTTCAGCTCTATGCAGGGCAGTCAGCAAGGCACAGCATCCAATTGATCAGTGGATGGGGATAGTACAACAAATAGATAGAAGCAAGAGAAGGGTCTGGCACAAGGGGAAAGAGAGAATGTAACAACACATAACGTAGTAACATCGCATTAAGTAATAATGTGATAAATTACATAATGGGGCAGAAAATGCATTTTGTAATAGTTTACGCATTATGTAATAATATGCATTATGTTGACTTCCATCCCTTCCACAGGAGTGATAGAATGACAATGACTATTGTCATTACAGAGGCTGCTGTGTGCTGCTTTTTGTAAATTCTAGATCTGAGTACAGAAAAAAAAACATTTTTTTAGGTTATTAGGCCTACATAATTACATAATTACATCATGTTTCCCTCATGAAAAGAATTAGCTCCCGCATTTTTGTAATAATTTGCGCATTCAGTAATTATTTATTACAAGATCAGAAAAATAGTGTTACAAAATGTGTTCAAGAAATCTACTACATAGAGCGTAAATTATTACAAAATGTATAAATTGTCCTAGCATTATGTAATGTTTCGTTACATTATTACATAATGCAGTGTTATTACATAATGCGTTTTTAGAGAGAGAGAGAGAGAGACACAGAGAGAGAGAAACTGTTGAGACACTTTGAAATGGGAGCTTGAAGGCCTACAAAAGTGGAGAAGGAGGGAGGAATGAAGGGAGCAGTTAATTTAGGTGTCACCTCCAAACCAGAAGAAAAAGAGAGACGAGGAAGGGGGAAGAAAAAGAAGAGAAGAAGGAACAAAAAAAGAAAGGAAGTTCCATCAATGTAGCAGGTCTTATCTTGGCATACAGCCAGCCAATCACTAGTAGGCCCTACATGTAGAAAATATGGCGTAGGCAACAGAGAGGCGCAGTGTAAATCTCTGCAGGCATCATAGATCAGTCAAACAAACGGCCAGTCTATGCCTGCTGTGACTGATTCTGTGATTTTGTCAGTGTGTGTGTGTGTGTGTGTGTGTGTGTGTGTGTGTGTGTGTGTGTGTGTGTGTGTGTGTGTGTGTGTGTGTGTGTGTGTGTGTGTGTGTGTGAAAGAGAGAGAGAGAGAGAGAGAGAGAGAGAGAGAGAGAGAGAGAGAGAGAGAGAGAGAGAGAGAGAGAGAGAGAGAGAGAGAGAGAGAGAGAGAGATTTTGTGTATTTATTTATGTCCGTCCGCCCCCTTACACAGCTGCAGGTGGTGCATAAACATGGACAGGCATTTTTTAAAAAATATGTTTCTCCATAATCTCTCCACTGTCCTGGAAAATATTCTGAATGTTCACCACTGCACTGCATGCCCCTGCTTATATTCATGAGGTTGGATGGGCAGGAAAAATGATTCTCTATGTAACCGGTGGTTATCCTGAACTTTTATTCTGACGGGGTAACGACACTCCCCTTTCCTTCAGGTGTGTAGCATAAATCATTGCGGTGGTAGCTAGCTAGCAAAGACGCTGTGTTTTTGATGCTGTCGAGTGTAGCGTGGGCACACCGCTCTCTCTGTCTCTCCGTTTGTGGTTGAGCCACCGTACAGGAAAGGTAGGTGTCCTTCTCGGTTGGTTTATTGCTCTTTTTGGTGCATTGTAATGTACTTAGTTGTTGGTTACTGACACCATTTAACTTAATCGTAGCCCTGTCCATAGGCGGCTGGCGTGGGGTCGGCTGCTGTTCTGGGATGGTGTGTCGAGCTGGGCAAACTCAAGTGTCGTGGTGGCGTGTCTCCGCTGTGTCCTTTGGGGTTGACTGCTTGCGTGCCGCTTCGAGAGAACCAGAGGTAATGCCGGCATTTTCTGTAAGAGTCTCGACGCTTAGCTCTTGACTTGTGTAGGGAGTTGTGCATTTCCACAATACCCAACTCCTGTTTAATCGATTTACAATGCCGTGCCTAATGGTAACTTTCTCGTTAAATGTACATAGGAGGAGATGGTGCCTTCGACTACACTGATGCAGTGTCATTAGAGAAGGGGGGCATCACTGTTCTTTTCCCAACCTTTTGTTTTGTCCTATTGTGTGAGTGATTCATCCTGTGCAACCTTTTCACTTTGACGTCCGAGACGAAGGGGCTTGTGTAAGTTTCACTCTAACATCCGAGACGAAGGGGCTCGTGTAAGTTTCTACTTAGTAACCGCCAAGACGGAGCTTGTGTATATGATTAGGGTATGAACACTGAAGTATTACTGGGAGACGTATCTTAGATCTCAGACTTCTTTTGGAACCTATACTTGCTGTAGGGGGAGACCAAAGACGTGTGTCTAACAGGCTTGTGTGTGTGTGTGGTGGCCATTACCAATTTTGCCCTTTTGGCAGTTTGTTTTCTTTTGTTTGATTTACTAACTTTGTTTGCCGTGCAATTTTTGTTATTTGGTCTACCCCTCGTGCAAATTGCCAATTTCCATTGGCACTTTTGCATAACTAGCACAATTGCACATTATTGTATCTTGAGATGACGTGCCTATAAATGCTGTAAAAAGGTTCATATTCTGTTTTCATATTTGACTGAGCCGTGAGGCATACTTAATGTGCAGAGATTCATTACGATAAGAAAGAAGAGATTCATTACGAAAAGAAAGAAAATAAAAAGAACTCTGAATTGTATGACAGTTGTATCTCTTGTTATTCAGTAACCTGTTGCGGGGGAAAGTCAAATCAAGTGTTTGATGGTTGGGTTCTCTCACCCTAACAAATGAGAGTGGCGTAGTCACTAAACATCTTAAAAATATTAAAAATATAAAAAATATTACGGTAAAGAGAGAACGCAGGCCACATCTACTTCTAAAGAAAATAACTAATGGACTATACTTGGTCCAGTGAATGCTATTAGATATGGTGACAGCTAGGCTTCCTCCCTGAATCTTGCAGAAGCATTTGATCTCTGTAATAGTCTGCGGATTCTGTGGGATGTTGGGCTATTGGCTTTGGCAGTCTTTGAGAAAAGAGCTGTGTGAAATTTGGACTAAAGGGGATGGCGCCGCTTGGCTATGAGGACACCATACGATGCTTCAAACACAGACAGACTGCTAAAGGAGTTTCTCAGTTTATATAACTTGATGCCCCGCTTCTGCCCTTGTCTTCTGTCATTCTCATTCTGTCTATGTCTCTGTGTCTGTCTCTCCTTTTTTTCTCTCTCTCACCTCCCTCTCGTATGCACGGACACACGCAAATGCGTGCACACACACACACACACACACACACACACACACACACACTTCTAAATGTAATATGTCCAGACTGCAGTTGGTGGTAGAGTGTGATTGGGACCATGTCAGGCCTGGAGGGCTGTTAAATGGCGTTGTAGCTCTCTGCTTCTGTCTCTGTTTATCCATGGGTGTCTGAAACAGATAGTCTCCCATCCCCTCCCCATCTCCATCCCTCCTCCTCCGTCTTCCGTTGCCGAGGCGAGGGAGTGACAGAGCCATGCACTGACAGAGAACGCTAAAATGAGGGCATTCAATAAATGAGGGTCAATAAGCCACTATTCCTACTGTCCTACCACCACGGGGTGCCAGTTCTCTGTGGGTTAAATGCTGCCCTCTGTTAACCCTGTAGGCTGATAAGTTATGCATAGCAGCACAACATAGCTAAGGCGGCGCTAACATTGTTGTAAGATCTGTTGTAATGTCATTTGTCATTTTCCTCTCCTTGTGCTCTGACTTAATTCTATTTACAATGGCTTAGTGCAGGTTTGAGAAAAGGCTTTGGGATTTCACTTTCTGTGGATTCACAGGTTAGCTGAGCATCGTGGCCAAATCCGCGCAGCAAACACTCAAAGGCTAAACAGGCTGAATCATTACACAAGCAGAGAAACTGGCAACAACATGTCATCCTTCATAGAATTCTTTCACTGGCCACATAAAGTTTTGGCTTGGAGATTTAAAAAAAGTAATATTTACATTTGTTCCACATCTCAGTCAAGAGCTGAGCATATTGTTTTCAAGGACTCTGTGGAATATATGACAGGAATACACAGGCTTTGTTTGGAATATAGGACCTCCATGGAGAGACTGACACAAAACAAAGCTCATCACTCATAGAGGCGGTACGGTTATTTTTTAATGTCCATCTATAAATACACTACATCCTGCTGCATGTAACATATTATGAGCTGTAAACTTTGGCCTTTGGTTTACATCGAGACACCCCATCAAGTCACACATCACGTACAAAGTCTGTCTCCTCACTTTTAAGTCCCTCCAGCACCCCACTACCTCACAGACCTCCTCCACCCCTATACCCCCTCAAGTGTGGTCCACCAGTGACAGAGCCTTGTAGCTGCTTCACTCCTTTGGAACAAATTGCCCGACCGCTTTTAAAGTGCCCCTTCACTGGCCATGTTTAAAACAACACCTTCACACATCTTTTCCTGGAGGCTTTTGGCAGCTAGTTCCACAAGCACGCTCGTACTGCACACATACGCAGGCACGCACACACACACACACGCACCCACACACACACGTGCACATTCCTACACAGATACCATGTTAAGTGACATTGGTTGTTTTGAAAGTCGCAATATGAAACGAAAGTATTACTATTGTTATTATTATTGTTTTTTTTATTAGTAGTATGCCTAGTAGTAGTAGCAGTAGTAGGGCCTAATAGTAGTATTAAATTACGTGACTAAAAGTGAAAGGCCAAACTTATCAATTTGAAGGTAATTGGCGCCTCACTAGGGTGACAGCCTTCAATTATGCACTGGAAATTTACGGTAACTGTTACAAAGCGAGAGGGAATCATTATGGTAATTGTGTTGAAAATGTGTACATGGTATACAATAGAACAAGGTCATAAATTGACTTCATCAGCCTCCATGATGCCTTGTTAGTAACCACATTACACGATTTGCACACACACACACACACACACACACACACACACACACACACACACACACACACACACACACACACACACACACACACACACACACACACACACACAGAGCCTTAATCATCACATTTTGTCAGCAGGAGACCATTTGAGAAAATACACCATGCTTGAGAATCACAGGAACAATTTGTCAACACTGGGGGCAAACAGAATTAATTCTGAGAGAGTTGACTGAGAAGCTCAGACACACAGCCGGCTCCGATGGTCTGCCAATGTAAACAACGTCATGCTGGTTTTCTCAACACCATGCTGGTTTTCTCTGAGCTGCCACACCAATATTCCTGACTGAGGTACAGTCCTACTTACTTAGAGGCTTTTGATGTACCGTTTTGATGTGAACGGTGTTCACCTGAAGATTTCTTTGTAGGGCCGGATGAAGATGGTATGGCGCCCCTAGAATATAGGTTTCTGCAGAGCCATGGAAGTAAGAGTTAAGAAAATCCCATTGACCTGTCTGTTCTATTTTTGAACAAAGATGGCGATTCATGGAGCCTTTGACACACAGACCGCCATTGACTTAAGCGTCGGATACAGAATGTGCAGTTAAGGTAAATGTAATTAATTTTCATTCTTTTTTTTCCGTCATCTCTGCTTGTTATGTAGTGGTTCTAGTCTCTATTATGCCACCAAACGACTTCCTGTACCCTGGTTGTCACAACTCTGAATTCAATGCTCTGGGATTCTGTAGGTCCCCAAATCAGACAATTTTAGCAATAAAATTAAGTAGACAGCGTCATAATTCAAAGACAGGAGTATTAACAAGACTGAAAAATCAAACTCAACAGCAGACTATATTTTCAATTCTGCAATTTGTCACAATCCCACTCCCCCTACAGCCAAGTTGAGCCTGTTATGTGCCTCAAGTGTGCAGGCCAGGAATGCATAATGAAATGATAGTGAGAGCAGATACAGTATGCAGAAAGAAAGGATATGAGGAGGATGTACTTGATCAATTTTATTGACCTTTGTTTTTGGAAAACCTAGATTTTGCTTCACCAAATTATTCTTTGCACAAGCATTAGCCAGGCCTGAGTTCTGTCTTCCAGAGAAAAAGGTGTCTTGCAATGTTTGCATTCATCAGTGCTTTGGATGATAACCTCTTCTTTCGCACTCTTTTACTTTGTGTCTTGTGAATGAGTCTGTCAAGGACAGACTTTAGAGACGTTGTTTATAAAATATTGTTGAAAATGCAATATCTGTCTTCTATCAGATTTTTTTAAATGTTTGTAACTGAGGATAAAAAGTTAATATGAACAAGTATTGAATGGTTTTTATTTTAAAACGTAATTTACACGATTTTTTAAAGGTTTGTTTTTTTAATTGATTTGCCCTGTAACCATCAACCTGCACTCATATTGACCACTGACACACAAACACGGGTATGGACGCACACACACACAGCCGCACACACACAAGCACGTACGCACGCGCATGCACACACACACGCACGCACACGCACACACACACACACACACGCACATACGCACGCGCGTGCGCACACACACGCACGCACGCCCGCACACACGCGCACGCACACACACACACACTTGATGAATTTTACCTTTCCATAATATTTTCCCATTTTTCCAGATTACTAGGTCATAATAGAAGTTGATAATAATAATAATAATAATAACTATATTTGTATAGCACAATATCATACAAGTCATGCAGCTCAAAGTGCTTAACAAATGGAAAAACATCAATGTTAGAGATGAGAAAGAATAAAAAGTGAAGTAGAAAAGATAGACAGAAACAAGAAAGGATAGCAAGAAGACAAAAGAAGAAACTAGACGGAAATAGATCAAACAAGTAGAAATGTAAACAAGTAGATGTAGAGAAAATGAAACAAGGAGTTCAAAGAGGACATAACTACGTAGAGACCATAGAGGCAAAAGGTCCACAGGGGTTTGGCCCAGTACAAGTGATAGTCACAGTGAGTGGGGCGCTCAGATGTGGCCCCTGGTGGCAACAAGGATAAGGAAAAACTCCCTTTTAAATGAACAATGATCCTGGATCATTTGGTAAATGAACAATGGTCCAGG
>NC_085858.1:14997997-15015497 GCF_034702125.1 Engraulis encrasicolus
AGAGCCATGCAAGTAAGAGCTAGGCTACTCCCATTGACCTCACAGAGCCTTTGACACACAGATCGCCATTTTCATTACCTCCGCCAAGGAGGTTATGTTTTCGGTCGCATTGGAACCAGGATTTTTAAAAAAAGGAACAGTCCACCGTGTTTCAATAATAAAGTGTGTTCTTCTCTGACCTGATGAGCTCCTCCCGACTTGCCTTGTCCTGAGGGACGCACCCCTAGTCAACAACTGTCATGTGTTAGTTTCTAGTGAACAGAGAGCCACTGCCTAGAATTATTTGAATCTATGTGAATCATGTCACCAGCCAACTTCCTGTACCCCAGTTGTCACAACTCTGGGGTGGATTTCCCGAAACCAAAGTTGCTTACTACATTAGCTACTTTGTTGTTTTCAATGCATTTTCCCATTGGCAACTACCGAAGTTGCTAACAGGCTAGCAACTTCTCTTTTGAGAAACTCACCCCTGAATTTCATGTCTCTGGACAAGAGAATTGGTAGTAAGTTAGAGGTGGTAGAAGTAGCTAAGAGGAATAGGAGACAGAGAGGAATTGGGTGTGCATAGGATTTGAAGGAGGTAGTGTAGATGGTGAAGGAGACAATGATAAGATGGAACTGGAAGGAGAGGGGGATGAAGAACACACAACAGGTGAAGAAGTTGGTGATGGGGGAGGAGGTGGTGATGGAGATGGTGGTAAGGTGGAGCAAAAAGTACTGAGAGGTAGGGATGAATGGGTGTGAAGTTGTGTGTTTATCGCATCAATAATTTAGTGTTCAGGATCTCCATTGACACACTAGACCATAACGCATGCATGTACATGATATTGTGCATGTATGCATGCATACGCACGCGCGCACACACACACACACACACACACACACACACACACACACACACACACACACACACACACACACACACACACACACACACACACACACACACACACACACACACACACACACACACACACAGAGTCACTCACTCGCACATGCAGTCACAAATACAAGCCCCACTCCGCACCCACTGTCATGCATGTGCCCCGACTCTTCAAACATTGCAGTCCTGTCTTCTGTCTTCTCAGCCGTACTACTGTCAATGAGACCTGCTGTCATCAATCATTCATGGTCATTATAGCTTTGGAAAGCCGCATTTCATTAATGATGTACAGTATATTGGCTGTTTTGAAATATGACTAAAATCCTGCCAAAATCGTCTGAGTGGTTTCCTCTGCTGGAGTTATCTCGTCTTATGTCTGTCTCTCCCTAACTTTCTCTCTGTCTCATTCTGTTTCTTCTTCTTCTGTCTCTTCATCATCATCATCATCATCATCATCATCATCTTCTTCTTCTTCTTCTTCTTCTTCTTCTTCTTCTTCTTCTTCTTCTTCTTCTTCTTCTTCTTCTTCTTCTTCTTCTTCTCTCAGTAGCATCAGAGGGGCGGCCATGGCAGTAGCCCAGGCCTGTGTTCCCTGCATGCAGCATGCACCTCAGGAGATGAACAGCAAGCTCTGTCAAAAGGAATGAGGCCGCTGCTTTAAAGGCTGCTATCCTCTATTTACGTGCCACACTTGTGCTCAGTGTACCAGCGTGAAACCTGCATTCTCTATCAGTTGTTGTCCAATGTGTGTAGGTCGGCTGGTATTGAGTGCATTCATATATGCAAAGGGCCACTGACAGCTTTTCCCGGGTCCGGGGCAAGGCCGTTTGAAAGGGCCTTCCATCCAATACTTACAATGTAATGAGGACCCTTCTAGGCCCCCTCTCTCTCTCTCTGGGCCCGGGATAACTGACCCCTTTCCTCCCCTTGCCGGCTTCCTTGTACATGCATAAACAAATATACTCACCCTCATGAACAAAGCACAAAGAACACTCCCCCATACTTCAAACACACATGCACAGACACGCACGCACGCACGCACGCACGCACGCACGCACGCTGCGCACGCACGCACGCACGCACGCACGCACGCACCTCAATCAAGTCCAGCACTCCCTGCTGCCACAGTGGAGAGTGCAGGCCCAGGTGTCTCCACCCTATTACCCAGCAGCCCCTTGGCCCATCTGTCACAAGCTGGCAAAATGGGGACTTATTACTACACCTCCTGGTGCGGCTCTGTGTGTGTGTGTGTGTGTGCGTGCGTGTGTGCGTGCGTGCGTGCATGCATGCGTGCATATTTGTGTGTGTGTGTAAACTACGTATGATACTGTGTGTTTGTGTGGGAGTGTGTTCTGTGTGTTTGGGTGTGTTCTGCATGCTAATTTGCGGCACATATGTGTAGAAGCACGACAAACTGTGTGCCTACAGTATTCCTCTGGCAGGGCTGCGTACCCCATGCATACAGGCTAATTGCAGACACTTAACTTAAGCTCAATACCCATTAAGTGTTATAAACACAACCATTATGGGTCATTAATATTAACACTTAATGATTTATGAACTGTTAAATGTGGCTGAATTATTAACCAATTATTTATTTTCACAGTAGTTGCTTGTCAAAATACATGTCACTTAAGCTGATTTCACTTATGAAGACATAATACAGTAGTAAGTAGTGTGTGTGTGTGTGTGTGTGTGTGTGTGCGTGTGCGTGTGCGTGTGTGTGTGTGCGTACATGTGTGTGTAAATTATTACTGTAGTAATAATAATGATGTGTGGGGTCTGTGTTGTTCATAATGTTTATGCATGTGTAGTGTTTATTTAGTGCCTCTTTGCTTGTGTGCGTATGTGTACTTCTATGCGTGTGTAGCATTACTAAGTGTCTTGGCATACAGCATCTGCTTCCCCCTCCAGCTAGGTCATGTATGCACATTTCTCTCGGTATAGGTCCGGGAGCAGACTACCTCTGCATCTGGAGGACACATGGACCTCCACATCTTGCCATTAGCCTTTAGCATCAAGTATAAGTCTCCACTTTTTACACTTTGCACTAACCTACATCAAGCTACACCATGCTTACCTTGACCTGAATTGAATTGTGTTTGCATGCTACATATACATCCACAGTTGCCATGAGAATCTACAGTAACATGAGTCCAGTTTCTTCCGACGAGTTGTACAGTCCATTTTGTGTAAGAGATTTAGAAACATTACAAGCTCTACCTTGTACATTGTAGGCTACATCTCATGATTAGTTGATGTGTGTGTGCACGCACCTGTGCACATGTGTATTCAGGGCTAGACTGGCCATCTGGCACAGCGGGCATTTCCTGGTGGGCCCCGCACCCTCGTGGGCCCCTATTTTCAGAAACGTAAATAATATATATATCATTTTTTTTAATTTCTGGAAATAGGGGCCCACGAGGATGCGGGGCCCCACGGGTTAGTCAGTTATGTGGCGCTTATTATGAGGGGCCCCTTTAAGCCAAAAGTGCCCGGACCCTATTTCTCCCCCAACCCTGCTTATGGTTGTTTGCTTCCTGTCAAAGTGAAAGGAGTTCCCGTATTTTTGGGAACTCAGAAAGTACTTGCATTGCTCTTGACCTGACTAGTTGCAACGCTGAAGGTGTTGCGTCACTAGGAGGGCGCAGCCTGGTGTATCCATTTGAGCATTTGTACACGTCACCGAGATGCTTTATTCTTTTCTTTGTTTCAAGGAGAGTTGAATTAGGAGCATCTGTGCTGCAAATCCCAACAGTTGCCATGGTATTTGGTGAACTACAGTGACGATAACTCTTTATCTGTTGTCTGCTGATCCAAACTTTGAGTTAGTTAGTTTCTTATTTAAGCTATTTACAAGATGTTGTGATATGGAACAGGCATATAACTTTGTGGGACCAGAGATTTTGCTTTAGGCTTCTCTTTAGACTCAAGCCTATGTCTATTTTTTGGCCACCTTTTTCCAGGAAATGCATGCTTTTGCATTACCCTCCGTCATCACATCCCTCCCTTCTTCCCCTTCATTTATGTTTTCTTTTATTCATCTTCTGCTCCTTTAGGCCAATCCCTGTCTCTGTCTCTGTCTCTGTCTCTGTCTCTGTCTCTGTCTCTGTCTCTGTCTCTGTCCCTGTATCTCTCTCTCTCTCTCTCTCTCTCTCTCTCTCTCTCTCTCTCTCTCTCTCTCTCTCTCTCTCTCTCTCTCTCGCCTGTCACTGACATACATATATTGCCCTCCTTGAAATGAAGGCATACATCTGGCATACATCTGTGCCCCTGTTGATCCTGCCTTATTGGATTCCTGGTCTATGCCTCTTTCCATCACTGTGGTCTATTTCTGTTTTACCTGCTTCCATATGCATCCCATCCCATCTCTCATCTCTTTCCTTTCTACCCTCCCTGTCTTTCTTTCTATCACTCTGAGTTGCGACTGCCATCTGTGTGAGTCATATTGCCCTGCCCTACTCATATGAATCCACCCATCATAAATCCTGCTTTATTGGCCTTCTCTCTTCAACATTTTAATTTCCTTTTTATTATTATTTTTCTGACCCCTCTCTCTCTCTCTCTCTCTCTCTCTCTCTCTCTCTCTCTCTCTCTCTCTCTCTCTCTCTCTCTCTCTCTCCTCCTCCTCCTTATTGTGATCCTCCCTTCTGAGCATGCAAGGTGCCACCTCACCTTCCCATCTGTTTCCATCTGAAGTGCAGTGAATTGACCGTTTTGTTTTGTCCCTTTTTTGGTGGTTACCGATGAACCTTTTGACTCTTGTGTTTGTGAGCAGGCAGACAGGCATGCGAGCATTAAGGCATGGCAAATACATACACTAAGGGAATGGCTCCTATATACAGCCAGCAACAGCCCCTCTGGAAACACTATCAAACATACGTATACATAAGACACACACACACACACACACACACACACACACACACACACACACACACACACACACACACACACACACACACACACACACACACACACACACACACACACACACACACACACACACACACACACACACACACACACACACACACACACACACACACACACACCGTAAATAGCTGTGTGGCATCTGCAGAGGTAGCTATGTCATCCCCTTTGGCCAGTCAGTGCCATATTGGCTATTCTTTCTGGATATTTTCACCTAATTTCAACTCATGACCCACGGGTGGAGGCAGTCTACCAGCAGCAGTTTTACCTATTTGAGGGCCCTAGGCAACATATAGATATTGGACCCGCCTTGAGTTAAATTTGCTGGTATTTAATAAAGCAGTGCTGATGGTTGGGGCCCCCAACAGAGGGCAGATTTAGAGGGACCCAAGGGAATTGCCTAGTCTGCCTTTAGGTAAAACCAGCTCTGCAGTCTACAACAAAACAAAGTCAACAGACCTCTGTCTTGTGCAAGCCCTCTCACAGGCAAACCGGTTTCTGACGGATCAGCAGACCAACAGACCAACTAACTGACCGACACAGTAGTGTATACAGTCACTGCACGCAAGTAAAAAGGATGGCCATATACTCAGCTTTCCCCAGAACCCTTTGATACAAATTACTATTGTTGCTGACAATCAATGCCTCACAGTACCCTCTCCCTCAGAACTCATTGATATTATCACTGGCGATCACAGCCTCCCTCATAGAGCAGCCACCAGTCCCCTTAATGCTTTAGTCTCCACAGGCGGTCAGGCAGGGCCGCTGACAGGTTTGACTGGGCCCGGGACAAAATCATCTGAAAGGGCCCCCCTCTCAATACATACATGTAATGGGGAGGCAATTCTGGGCCCCCTCTCTTCCCGGGCCGCGACAGCAGACCCGTTTGCCCCCCCTGTCGGCTTCCCTGCTGTCCTGTACTGAAGCCGTGTCCTCAGACTGGTGGTATTTGTCACTGATGTAAAACTAAACCATTATTAGAGGTGCCCCAGTGATGCTCGCAGCAGGGTAACTAGTCCAGGCAATAAAGACAAAAGCCCATTTTCATTGTAGTCCATAACAAGCTGACTGGTGCGGTGAATGCATAATTGGCCTGGGGATGTATGCTGATTTGCTCAGGAAAGTGAGCAAAACGTACCCCTTCTGTTGCCATAGAGATCTGTAAATTGAAAATTACTTCAACCGAAGAAATCATTGAGAATATCCTTCAAGTGGAAAATCAGTTTTCATTTCACATGCACTCACACATGCACACGCACACACACATGGACTCACCGCTGATCAAATCTACACAGACACATAACTGTGTGAACACAGATACAGTTATTTTCTGAACACAGACACACATGCACATCTTGCTCCGGGCTGCTTGATTCTGCTTCATTACATTTGATCTATATTTTCGAGATCTCTCCTTTAGATGCAAGCAACACATTATAGACATTTTTCCACACGGTGAAAGAATCTGAATAGTGCCCCCAATGACACATAACATTTCAATGTCCATGTATTGTTTGATACGTGTTTGAATAACACTTTTAGACTGTGAGATGCCAAATAAAAGTTCCCTTTGTCTATGGCATCAGGATGTACTGAACTTCCCTTCCCCCAAACTGCGGATTTGAAATTGCCTATCCATTGCTATTGGCTAAGACTATCACTGTATGTGACATCATCCAATGTGACCTCACATCCTGTGGAGGTCTTTTTAGGTTCAGCCACTGGCATTGTTCTGCCCTTCTCCTTTCCCTTCTTGCTTGTACCTGTATCTGTTAACACCTCATTGGAGAGAGGGGGTGGGGAGGCCTGTGGACAGGCCTTTGGGGCCTAATGGCCTCCCCTCTCACTCTCTCAAGCTGAATAAACCTTGCATTTCTGAATTTCAACTATTGCACTGGAACTGGTCTTAAATATTAATTAGTAGTAAAACATAGATACTATCAACGGCCAAAGTAATTGTGCTGTGTTGGGATGGCAGGCACATACCATCACAAAGGCTTCTGTAATGAGCCTGTTTTACAGCCAGGATGGATGGAATTGTCAGGAAAGAGAGGAAAGAGAGGAGAGATGAAGGAAAGTGTGGGAGAAAAAAAGACAGATGGAGGGAAAAGAAGATATAAAGAAGAAGAGAGATGAAGGGAATGAGAGAAGGAAAGAGGCGAGAGAAAGATAGAAGGTGAGGCAAAGGGAAGAGTACAGAGAGAGATAGAAGAAGAGCAATGAAAGGGAGGGAAGAGAGAAAGAAAAGAGACGAAGGGATGAGAGTATGATAAAGAAAGAGGGAAAGGGTGGGGGGACAGAGATTAAGAGAATGGCACAGAGGTGCTAGACACAGACTGAGTGCACGCACGCACGCACATACAAACACACACACACACACACACACACACACACACACACACACACACACACACACACATACACACACACACACACACACACACACACACACACGCACACACGCACGCACATACAAACACACACACACACACACACACTCTCCCTGCCGTCTTCTTCCTGATCTTTCATCCAAGACCATGGGTTATCTCTCCTCTCTGCTCCAAAGCATCATGGGACAGAGAGACAGATGAAACACACACACCAAAGTAGTAAAAGACAAAGATAAACAGACAGCTGCTCCATCTGCACAGAGACTTCTCAGACAAAAACATTATTAAATCATGAAAAAAGTAGAAGGGGGTGGATAAGGAAAAGTGTAGTATAGCATCTGTAGCCATCTTGAACAGGAAATGATTGTAAGCATTGGCTCCTGATGAAAAGAACTGGTTGGTTACCACCAGGGGAACCTGTTGGAGTTAGTTCACAAACGGGCCCTGCCTCAGCCAGTAGATACACCATGGGGTGTTTGATCGGTCCTTGCCTCAGGCAATGTGTGCTGTTTCAAAGTGGCTAGAGTCATGCTATGCAGTGGCATCACCCATCAGTATGACACTGAGGGTTTTTAGGAAGAGCTAAGAGCCACGCAAGTGTACTCTTGTCATTGAATTTTTCAAGGCCATTGGAGCTGGACACACAGTGCTCATGGTTTGGGTAGGTGTATAGAGGACAATTCAAAAGGCTCAGCGTTGACAATTGGTCCCCATACGGACAGTATAAACGTTAAACATGTCTTTGGAGTAGTTACGCTGCCCAGTGAATGTGGTTCAACTATGATAGTATGATAGTCCGCCAGCCGCCAGCCAGGATCCTGTGTGTGTGTGTGTGTGTGTGTGTGTGTGTGTGTGTGTGTGTGTGTGTGTGTGTGTGTGTGTGTGTGTGTGTGTGTGTGTGTGTGTGTGTGTGTGTACCTGCGTGCGTGCGTGCGTGCGTGCGTGCGTGCGTGCGTGCGTGTGCGTGTGTACTACATGTGAAGGCCTTTGGTGGTACAGTAGGTTAAGGCTGATAACAAATGAAACTCATCTCATATCACATAACATTTACAACTGATGAATGGTGAGAATGCGGGTACAAAATGAGTATCACAAAGGGAAATGCATGGAGAACGCAGAGAAAAGAGATATACACCTAGTGGCAATGGCAACATGTTAGAGGACATGTCATATCTATGTATAATGCATTACAGTGAAACTCAGTTGTGTGTGTGCCAACCTGAGGGACATAGAGTAGACAGCATACACACACGCACGCACGCACGCACGCGCGCACGCGCACACACACACACACACACACACACGCACAAGCACACGCACACACACACACACAAGGTAAATTCACGTATCCATCCAGGTCTAATCTAGTGCATCTCCACTAAAAAATATTTCACTATCATTGTATTTATCTCACTGTGGAATCGTAGGTCTTTTCCCGCCCAATTCAGGAGGCAGAATTCGATTATGGGTCCCCTTGCCGTGGTGGTGAACTTGTTTAATGCGGAGGGATGCTTGCATGACAGCCCTATCACCTGATCACTGATAAGACTGTGGTATATTTACCACATGCCATTTTTACATGCGCTTATTTCCTGTGGGTGCCAAGGCGAATGCAATACTACCCTATACCCATGAGAGATAAAACTTCTGATTCACAGACACTCATCTCATTTTCATTCACATCTTCCCTTTTTATTATTTATTTATTCATTGAGTGCTTTCCTTTTCAGTTTTTCGGTGACAGTGGAAATGACTTTCGAGCTTCAAAGAAATGTGCCCTCCATTTCCACTTCGTTTACATTGCTCTTCACCCTCAGTGATGATTTCAGCCAGGAAGCGGGTGGAGTAAAACCACTCAAAATGAAGAAGATGAGAGGAAGGAAAGAATATCCCAGACCGTTTGGGAGGTAAATTACACAGGCATTTGATTAGAGAGAGATGTAATTAAACATAAACGTGTAGGGGTGGGTTGATTGCAAACAGAATAAGAGGAGAAATAATTTTCTCTGTTAAAGAGTTTGGATAGACTGGATAACGTCTTTTTGAATAGACTATCGTGTCATTATATCACATTATTTACTGATTTACCTCCTAATCCAAATTGATGCTAATTTCAGCACGTATACCCTATTCCTTGAGGTCGTGGTGTGCCACACTAAACAAGAATAACTGATGCTTTGCAACAAGCTTTGAAATCAATTTTGGTGCTCACTAGGAGGTAATTTGCCATAAAATCCTGTGCAAAAATGCAATAATGTATAATCATAGCAGTAGTCAATTGTAATCTTCACACAGCTTTTCAATTAACAAAATAATTACATCCAGAGCTTCTGGTTGCACTTCATGAAGCAGGAGGTGATTTTACAGCCCCCTCTCAGCTGCTAAACACTAAGTCAGCACAGTATGGGACAGCGGTTTCTATGGGCTTTCTGCAGAAATGGCGTGTAGAATTACGAGGCATATGATTATTTACCGTCCGTCCCTACAGTACAGAGAGTGCTGGGTCATTTTTCATCCTACTAAAAAATGACTCTCGCGTTGATCCGCTTGTCTCCAAAGTGACAGCTACAGAGCACCTCTAAAGTAGCAAGGGCTGCCATATACTGTATACTGCCTATCTCTTTTGTCCCCAAAGCACCTGTCATTACTCATATATAAGGAGTGGACTGTCCTGAGAAACCTCTGAGTGTAGTGTATTGGAGTATGAAGGTGAATGCCTTTGTATTTGGGTAGGGGTGGGTCTACAGACATGCACCAAAGCAGTTCATGCTCTTTGAACCAGAAATAAATGCATTTTTGTTTGAGGTTCTGTTTATGGCATTGCACAGCCTTTTATGTCCGTCTGTGTTTGATGCCACTTTGTACTGGTGTGTGCATGTGTGCGCGCGTGCGTGCGTGTACTTGTTTGGGTATGTCAGCATGGCTGAGTGTCTTAGCTTTGATTCTGTGAACTCTTTATCTCCTTTGCAACTTCTTCAAATGAGCCCCCCACAGCATGCTCACAGAGCTGGAGGATGAAGGAATGAAGTGCCAGAGAGCCAGCAGCTGTGAGGAGAGAAGGCCATTGGGCAGAGAGGAGAGGAAGGAGAGGGGATGAGAGAAGACAATAGGAGGGTACAGTACATGTACTGTATGTGTTTGTGTGTAAAAATGCTTGAGCATTGTCAGGCTAAATGCAAAGTGGAATGAGGTGTCTCAGTGTGTATACATTTGTGATATGTGTGTGCTTGTATACTTTAATTATCTCTATACGTCTGTGTGAATGAGATGGAGAGGAAAGAAAGAAAGAAAGAAAGAAAGAAAGAAAGAAAGAAAGAAAGAAAGAAAGAAAGAAAGAAAGAAAGAAAGAAAGAAAGAAAGAAAGAAAGAAAGAACACATCCGGTCCATGCTCTCTCACCATCAGAAGATGTCAGCACAGAAGGGGGGAACACACTGTACTCTCATCACTCTTCTGCACGCATGCATGCATGCACGCACGCACGCACGCACCACATGCAACACACACACACAAACTCATGTAAACACACGCATGCACACACACACACACACACTTTGTTCATCCACCACCACCTACTGTTATGTCACCTCTTTGCTTCAGATTGCATTACCTGACATTCCATTCAAGTCCACTAGCTGTTTAAAGGTACAATGTGCAGGAAATGGTCAAAAAAGGTACTGCAACTACGCTGCTCATTGAAACCGGGCTGCCTTTTGCCAAATTTGATCTTTTCATGAAAGTTTATTCAGTAATAAACTAATATTTTCTAGTATGGCCCAAGTACAGTCATTTTTGCAGCTAAAAATGGCTATTTCTGGAAATTCAAAATGGTGGACCATGGAGAAGATCCCCCTTTTCATGTATGAAAAGTGCAGTTTTTCCAGTCATAATGAATACTTAGAATTTGATGGTGGTGGTAAGTATTCATGAAAAAGGTAACAATGAATGGGTAGCATGAATTCTGGAAATAAACAACTAAGAATCTCACACCTTTAATGAAAAAAATCTATTTGCAGCACACTTATGTCATACTTATGACACAATGTCAGCAGGTAGCCTATGCGTTGTGGAATACTATCCTGTAACCTTGAGATACTGTAGGTCACTTGTTCTTAGTGCCTGATCCTCATTAAACACTTTCAGGCACTTTCAGGCAAGTGCAGTTAACTCTGCCAACCAGCGCCTTTGAGCAATGGTACGGTTAACATCATACCTGGGCAGCATCCCTCCCTCCGAGCCATTCTAGACAGTTCCATATTGTGTTTTGGTGCCCAAACAGTCCGACATACAGAGAGACAGCTCTGTCAGTATGAGGGTTGGACCTCTCCCCGGGTCAGAGAGAATAAGGGAGGTTGAGATGTCTAGCTGATATTCCTCATGACAGAAATGGCCATGCTAGGTCATCTATTCCTGTCAGTCTCACTCCCCAACACTCCTTGATCTCTGTAAGTATTCTCAAGCCAGCCAGCCCCGTGTCAGAGCTGACTCACCCCCCCCCCACCCCCCTATCTGACTTCTTTGAGTGTGACTTCCTTTGTCATCTCTCTCTCTCTCTCTCTCTCTCTCTCTCTCTGGTCTGAAACCTCAGACAAGGCAGCCTAACCTGTTTGTTTTCTGCTCCCTTTTTAAACAACAGCGTTGAATTAACACTGCTCAAAAGACTAGACTCTTTTCTTCAATTTTTTTGTTCAGATTTTCTTCATCACAGCGATGTTCATCTGACTCAACTCGGTACAACATTTATGTGCACTTCAAATTCAATCTCATTTGCATTAGTGAAGGTCACTGAAATTAAATTGAAATAAATTAACCATTAGCCAACAATGCTAAATATTTGGAATATGGAAATGATTGCCTATTCTTAGACTGCTAAGAGACCTATTTTGCATTTGCATTGCATTCTGTAGCAACATTATGTTGCCACACAAGTACACCCTCAATGAAAAGCAAGTAGGGACCAAGTCACTGTGTGTGTGTGTGTGTGTGTGTGTGTGTGTGTGTGTGTGTGTGTGTGTGTGTGTGTGTGTGTGTGTGTGTGTGTGTGTGTGTGTGTGTGTGTGTGTGTGTGTGTGTGTGTGTGTGCAAGAGAGCGACAGAGAGTGTATGTGTGTGTACGGTGCATCAGCAAAGGCTAATGAACATGTGAGGTTGTGTGACAGACAGGGGCTATTCATTTTGTTTCGCAAACCTCCACAGTCAAGTCTATGGGCACTTCAAACGATGCATGCAGCAGCAGTAGTAGGCTGCATCTACTATTCAACCTTCTGTGGGCCTGACCCAGGTGGACATGCAGAGCACTTCCTTCCCTTACTCGAGAAATCGTGATACTCGGAGTCACGGTACTGTACCGCCCAATACAAGGAGGCAGTATCGTGATACGCCCTTTTAACGTTTTGACACCCATCAGCCTTGAAAACAACCACATGATATGAAGTGATATTGCTTCCAAGCATCTTCATTATTATATAGAAACTTTTTAAATTATTAGCAGCCTCTTGTAACCCATTCTACCTATAAACTATCATAGTTTTTGTTCATAAAGGGCGGAATTCTCCCGTCTCCACTTAAGTCGGTTTTACGCGCGCGTATTTTACGCGGTCTTACCTTGCGCGTATTCTCCCCTCTGGAACGTCGCCACACCCCTCGCGCTTAACTCAGAAAAACAGCGCGTAGCCCAACATAGGCGTGATATATGCTAAATGGGGGGATGAGTCTCCGCCAAGTTCATCAGTTGTGGCTACAAAGAAACTATGGAGCATGGATTTTCAGATCAACCATGTGAAAACCTCGGCAGTCCATTGAGATCCACAACTGAACTTTAACTTTGAATTTAAAACCACGTGCCAAAAGTCCTCGTGCAAAAGCATCTCAACATCTAACCTCAGCTCATTTTCACAATCACAAGGCGAGTAGTGGAGGTGAGATATTGAGATGGAAACGCAATGTGCACCTTTGGCGGGAACTCAGCTGAGCGTTTTGGTGCGCAACAGGTTGATTGAAATAATAAACATGATTAAACGTTTTGTTAAAAATGGAGTTTGCCGTGTTGCCTGGACAATTCTGGAAATCAAAAAGTGATTTAAAATGCTATATCATTCCCACAGTTAAACAAACACGTAGTATTTCCGTCAGCATATTACACTTAGGCTACATGCATGCTGAAGAATGAACAAGGAAATCGGTCGTCATGAAAAAACGGAGAGTTTATTTTCTGTCGCAGACATGGGAATTAATTGGACATGGGCATGCCATGCCAAGCCAGGACTTAAACGCGCAGCTGATGGGGTGTAATAGAGACCCGAAGCGAAATGCCAAAGACATGCTCTGATATGTAGGCCTACCTTTTTACGTTTAGCTGTAATGACATTCAGGAAATATTTTCTGCCTTACAAAAACAGATAGGACAACCTGTAGCCTACCTCAGTATGTGGTGGTTTTGTATGTCGGGCATCAGTTCAGAAAGTTTAATAGGTTACATGCACATATGCACGAGTTCCAATAAATCACAAAAGTGGAGGAGTTGCAATAAAAACCCTTTACTTAACGTCATGGCTACAACAGTAAAAATGTTAACGGTTGTTTTTGAATAGGCATACTTTGGGTGGCTGTTAGGATGACTGGAACAGCGGTCTTTAGTCTGACGTGCCTTGTCAATTTAGCCTACTTGTGCATGGTGCAACGAGGTGTTTTTGGTTTTGGTTACTGTCCGTGGAGACACCATGATCATCCTCATACTGATTAATTAATTACCTGCTTTTGTTTATAAGTTCACCGATATGAGAACATGCTCTGGGCAGCTGGTCATATTTTGTCACAATTAATGTAGGATGTTTATGTGGAACTCTGAATGAATTTCGATTTGGACTCACGCTGACGGTAAGGAACATCATCAAAGCATACCGTGTAACATGTTCAAAATGCGAGCCAAGCGAGCATCAAATGCAATATTACATTTTACCTCATAGTGGCGCTTGACCTTACTACAGCCCTTTGATGCGCGTAAAGGCAAACGCGCGTAAGTGCACGGGAGAATACGCTTAGGATTCATTTACATGCGAAACTCCCTGATTTTGGCCTGGCCCCACCCAAAGTGCGCAACTGGCAAAATTCCGCGTAAACCCAGCTTAATCACAGACTTGAGTAACCACGGAGGCGCTGTTGCGCGCTTTTTTTTACTTAAGCGGGTGGGAGAATTCCGCCCAAAGTTTATAACATTTGCAAATGTGAAATCATGGGTGTATCGAACCGTAGGTCATGAATCGTGATACAAACCGAATCGTGAGATAATGTATTTCTGTGTCTTTCTGTGTGTGTGTATGTGTGTGTGTGTGTGTGTGTGTGTGTGTGTGTGTGTGTGTGTGTGTGTGTGTGTGTGTGTGTGTGTGTGTGTGTGTGTGTGTGTGTGTGTGTGTGTGTGCCATTACAGTTTTGGTGACATAAGAGAGTGAATGAGTGAAATATGGAAGATGAGAGGGGAAAAAAACGAGAAAGGGTGAAGTGAACTGGAGCACAGACAAGACGAGATGAGAGGAGAAAGCCCATAAAGATGAAAGAAAGAATGTTTTACTGTAGACGAATGGTGTTTTCTCACAGCTACCATCACATATTTTCACAGCAACATGATGAATGGGTTCTCTTTTGTTATGATCACCAGCCAAAATGTCTGCTGAGGTTGAAAAAAAATACAAACCGCTTTTGACACAGTGTCCCTTTGGATTTACAATGCCTGTTTGTAGTAGTGCCAACAAAACTGTAAATTCTCTTTTTATAAACTTGACTAGGTCAGCTTTCTGAAGTCGCTGGCTTTGGCTTTGCCTCCACCTCTCCCAATACCACTTGAAATCCCCTCTTGACCTCTCACCAGAGTTGTGACCAGAATGAAATGGGGGAATTTGACTCAGCTCAGAGGGCAACATACACTAAATGGTTGAGTTTTGTTATTGGTGGTTGTTATGACAAACAGAGGGTTTATCAGAGTGTGTGGGGTTTGTGCGAGAGGATGGCGGGGGCGATTAGGGCTTGGAATTTGTAGGGGGGGTTGCCACATTTTAGTGGTAAAAAAACTGGGACACATTGACGTGCGAGCATGGAACATTAATGATGTGTGTTTATTTCAAATGTGAAGAGCCGCGATAGTTATTCTATTTACCTGGACAGACTTGGAAAAGGGTATGCAAGTGACATTAGTGCTTTTCCATCCTTTCTGGTGTCTGAGATGTATTTATGGCACCACCCTAACACGCTGCTTTCCCCTAGCCTCTGCCTCCTGTCACTCTCACTAGTCCTTTCCCTGTTCATGCTCATGGCTGCCGACCACATTTCTCCTTGACCTTTGACCTGAGTGACCATGGACTTGTCTTCATGTTGCATGCTGATGATCATTTCTGCGGACTAGACATGACCTCTAGATATTGTCGTCTCAGATCAGAAGGATTTTTTTGACACTGCTTATCACAGCTTATCTCTTGCGAAATCCTTAGCTATGAATAAAGTTATGCTTGGATAAATTAATAATATTTCCTTTTTACAGTAATAGTATGTCCTCAGAAGCTATCAAGACTAAGCTGGTTTCCAACTTAAAATAGATCATTTACCTGCAGGGCTCTGAATTAAAACCAGCCAACAGGCAAATTTCAGTTTGGCTAGTGGAAAAGACCAACTTACTAGCCACTTTGACGCATAGTGAATGTGTATTTGGCTAGTAAGATTACATCTGCTAGCCATTTAGGCTGGTGGTGAAAAAAAGATAATTTAGGGGCCTGTTCACTTGTACCAGGGTGAAAGGCATCACCATGGGTATAACTAAACATCGTATAGGAGAGAAAGATCTGTCAAACTCCGCCAATCCAATGCAAAGGAGTGTGCTCAAATTCGGTCTCCTTCACTGTTCGGGAAGAGGACCATTTCTACTTCCAACCTGGAGATGATGAGAAGATATGACTACATAATATTGCTTTTTATATACGTTACCAAGGCACAGAGAGTCAAGTTTAACAAATGGTTTATTTAACCCATTGATGCCTAAAGCACCTGCAAAGAAACGCCTGCTGAATGCCTAAGCCCCTGTTGGGAGAGTTGCCCTCAGCCTATAAAAACCTCAAAATCTCAGCCTCTGATGCACATCAAACCATTAAAGAAGTTGCATTTTAAACCCTAAGACCCTCATCTAGCATTAGAATGTGTTCATTCAGCTGTGACATACCCACATTTTTGTTTTAAAAAGCTAAAATCTCAAGAGCCTGAGTGCTGCGTATATGTCGCTCCAGGCACCAAAGGTCAAACAACATAATACGAGGCTAAATATAGTATAATCAGGCTAAAATGGGTTAAGGACCCAGCATACTGGACAAGCAATGTACAGGACCATACTCTTCCATTAGTTTTCATGCACGTGTTGGATGTGAAATCTATCGTGGTTGCTGTCTTTGGTTCAGATATCTTGGTGTTGCTGTCCATGGTGCTGAAGCGTTTTACAGCTTTTATCACCCATTTTCACACTCTTTGCAGTAGCCTACCATGTCAATCTTTTCAAAACTCTTAACACTCTTTCACCAACCACAGTCCTCTGGAGTCAAACCGTGTGCACTTTTGTGTTGTTTTTCCACACAATTGCATTCAATCAGCACTTCCACCACATTTTATGACACCTCCTCTCAGTCAATGGTTACAACCAAGAAAATCGTGTAAACTTGAGCTCAGTCTTGAAGTGTCTCCTCCAGACATTAACCCCACAGTGATACTATGCAGAGAAGTGAATTTAGAGATGTTCTGCAATGAAAAGTGGACAAAAATCACAAACATTGGCTTCTATTACAGTAAAAGAAAATCACCTCTATCCTATGTAACAAGGGCTTTGCCAAGAAGTGCTTTGTCTTCTTTGGTTAGAGGGGTGAAATACTTATTTACCTCAATACAAATGAACTAAAATATATTCTTTAAACTTATTTTCCGGATTTTATTTTTTTGTAATGGTGTCTTTATCAGTGAACAAGCCAACAAAATCAGTAAGGGATGAAATACTTTTTATTCTCGCTATACATTATGGTCAGAAAAAAATAAATAATAACCTTTTAGACAAAGAAAACCCCTACCTAATAATTAGCTACACCAAAATCCAGGCCCCAATTGCAAAAAAATCTAACAAAAAGCAGTATTTTCCTTTAAGATAAATTGTGTTCAGTTTTGCTGCTACTTTAACAACATTAGGACTGAGGTGTAATTTGTATGTGTTGTGATGGCCCACCTGGCTTTGGCAGACTAATTCCCCCTGTCCTCTAAACAGATTGCCCTTCGTC
>NC_085858.1:15020497-15035497 GCF_034702125.1 Engraulis encrasicolus
GGAAATAATGCATTTATTGATGTAATTACCTCTCTCCCAATGACAAATGTGTCTTTATATTAGGCCATGTTATCCGATCATGCAAAACAGTGATATGGTTACTGTGACTGCTGAGGACATTATCTAAGGTAGGACTAAGTGGCCACTTTGCCATTGCTCAGTTATTAAATTCCTCTGCAAAGCAACAAACATGCAGCATCCATCAGTGACATGATTACTTTCAACGCTTTTTTAAAAGATTCTGAGACCTTTCGCAATAGTGATGCACATACAGTACGCGTATGATTGAGTGTGTTGTATTGGACATAATGTGGCAGATGCAGTTTTGTACTCAATTGCACAGCCATATCTCTACACAGACGAACTGACACACACAGACACGCATGCCCACACGTACACACACGCATGCACACACACCCACGCCATGGGTGCTGGTTTGGGACAATGGGGTACCATCACATCCAAGACACCCATGATCATGTCAGGTCTCAGCTTTCCCATTTCACCAAACGGTCCATAATGCTTTTCGTCTTCTTCCTTAATTTGTATTTATACTTCACCTCTCTTCCACCTGTCCTCATTTCAGCCATTTTGGTGATCTGTGCTTTGATGTACACGTATGGAGCATGTGAAATTATCTCTGTACTAGCCTCTTGCTGTCAGTTGTGTGCTATTAAGTGATAGTTCCATGATAGTTCACACTTCCTCATATGGGGAAAATTACAGACATACTGTATAACTTTCACACATACTGTAGATGATATCATTTTAATTTTTTAATAGTATGTTCGGCATCTTGATTGAAAAAAAAGCTACTCGATGTTGTCCATTTTAGATACCCTTTCAACTTGTTTTCATCCACCGGTTGGTGTATTACTACACAGCACAATGAGTTTATTATGTTTCACATCTGATCTATGCCTCCTCCCACATTTTTGTCTAATCTTTGAAGTGTAAATGTTTTTTTTGCACAGCTTGCAGAGGCTTGCTATTCTCTATCTGAAACTATTGAGTTTCTGTCTTTTATAAAGACAGATTAAATATATATGAAGAGTTCAGATGCAAAACCCCCTAACTCCATTTCTGAAGACCTGCACTTTTATATTTTTAGAGAACCCCGTTGTTGGTTTGGTTTACATTCATGTACTTGATAATACATATAAATAGTTATATGACAAATTAAATGTAAAAAATATGCAATTCTGTTTTGTATTAAATAAAAATGAATTAAGATTTTTTTTTCTGAAAAGACACTTGGGGTTTTGCATCTGAACTCTTCATACTGGCCTATATACACCTATATATAGGTGTAGGTAGAAAAAAGGCATGACTTGTGTAGCTGGTTCTTAACAATTGTTTGTTTATTTGTTTGTGCATTATGGGTGAGTTATCACTCATTCCTCATGAGCTTGCTCTCAGTGAGATTCCTGTGTACCCCCTTTGCCAAATCTCTCTCTCTCTCTCTCTCTCTCTCTCTCTCTCTCTCTCTCTCTCTCTCTGTAGTATATGCTAGCTGGTTCTTTATTTGTGTATCAAGTTATCTGACAGACGGAAAATGAGAGGACGACAACATGGCAAAACTGGGTTTTATGCAGGCACTAATAGCCCCATCTGCCCATGTAATTTAACAAATGCATTTTCACAAACTACCCCAACTCCAACTCTGTACCCCCAATGCCCATACCACCCCCAACTTTCCCTCAAAGTTCAGGTACTCTGTCTGCCAGGCTCAATTCAAGCTCTTTTTTCATTTGACAAGAACACATTTATGGCACTACTGCCAGAGTCTGTGCCATGCAGAAGGCCATGGGGCAGTTTGAACTGAAATGAGCCGGAAAGGCCGGTTTTCCCCTCTCATGGCCAGCCTACAAATCATCCACCAGTGTGTGGACAGCCTCGCTTGGGTTGTCAATGGTGATTTGATGTGGCATTGTTATGCGACTAAAAGCCCTTTTCAGGCAGACCAGTGGCGTTTTGTGTTTCATTCATCTTATGCACAGCTGGGGATTTTTAAATTGAAACTGACAGCCATGTTGGAAGAGGTCCATGTGTTGTTCAGATAGAGTCATATGGACGAGGGAAGGGGATATGGCAAAGTGCATTCCTGTATTCCTGTATCGTACTTAAGCAGCCTACATCTGCAAAAATGTACAGGAGCATTTGGGCCTAATTATATTTCCTTTAAAAATGGCAACCAAACCTTACTCTGTCAAGGCCCTGTCACAGGTTGCCTCACAGAATGGCCCAATCTCTGAATTGTCATCATCACTTGTCAGATGTAGTGAAATTCATTCTGCAGAGCACTGGACACTAGGGAACAATGGCTTACTGGTCAGACAGGTGGACTGTTCAATCCCTGAGCAGTAAGAGCAATGTGGATGGGAAAGAAATGTGACCATTGACTTACAGTGTATGCCATGTCCACTATTTATGGTCGAGGTCAGGTGTCATTTAGGAAAGGTGCTAAAGCCCTAGCTCACCGCTCCATGGTCACTGCGGCGGCAGGCTGTCTTGATCTGAAGTTCACATTACTTAACAGATTGCTTAATGTAGAACTTGCCATAGTATGCTAAATATGGTAGGCCTATGTATGGTGGAATGGTATGCTGAAAAATAACAAAAAATCTTCCCCAGCAATTTCACATGGATAGTTCATCAGATTCTTGGAAAGTTATTTGTGATTCATGGTTGGGGTTATATTTTATAACCATGGTGGAATTCTTGTGTTAAAAGCTATCTCCTGTATGTTGTGATGCAATACGTATCACTTATGTTCAATTTGGTTAGAGGGGCACATGTAACCTGATTTTCATCATCTGGCTGCGGTTCAGCAACTACACGCGAGGGCGTTCCATTCCCTGCCACACCCGGTAAATGGAACAGCATACCAGAGGGCAAGAGTCAGGTTACATGTTTGGTGGACAAAAAGGTACATTTCAGATAACTAGATGTTATTTCAACAATGAATTTGTGCAGACCTCTGTACATTCCGAAAGAGAATAGAAGTACTGTATGTCTGCAAAGCACTAAAAAGTAAGCATGCTGTGTAATGTGCTTGCTAATGTTATAAATGCACTGGATTCAATGCTAAGAACCCACCACCAGGTTAAAAGAAGATGAAAAATCTGTCCTACTTCTTACGGGCTGCAATAACTATGGCTCATGCACGCTTTTCTCGCCATAGTTATTGCAGCAGAAGTACGAAGTACTCTTACAATTTCCCCAACTGTCAACTTTCCGTGTTCTCAAACAGATGAGATACATTTGTACAACGGTCGGAATTCTCCTTTAACTCTCAGACTTTTTCTTGGTATCCTTGGTAAAGCTCTATAGCAGCCTATAAGTAAAACTATCAAAATGTGACCCAGCAGTCTTATTCTTGATCTCACAGCTTGTGTACAGGTATACGTGACTTGGATTTATGCACAGTGCTTTGCTCAGATCTGCAGGCAACAGGCCAGCACTGTTGAATCATGCTGTTTTGCACACAATCCAAACCAGAGTAGGCATTTGAGATAGGATTTCACTGAAGTGTGATTGGTTTGACCTTCAGTTAGGAATGTTGTCTGCTACGGTACCATATGAAAACAGTGCAGTTCATCCACTCTCTAAGCAGCCTTTGAAGAATTATCTTTCTGATCTGGAGTCAGTCTTTGATTGAACAGGGGCAGAACTTGACTAAGCTCACAGAAAAAGGTCTCCAGCACTTTGATAGAGATTAGGGATGACTTCAGTATGACTGAATGTTGTAGCAAAAGAGTGTTGAGACAATACTATTATCCAAGGAGGGTGTTACACCAGGTAGGCCTATTTGCAATGATCCTGTCTGTCTGCCTGTTGTCCTGCAGTGTGTGTGTGTGTGTGTGTGTGTGTGTGTGTGTGTGTGTGTGTGTGTGTGTGTGTGTGTGTGTGTGTGTGTGTGTGTGTGTGTGTGTGTGTGTGTGTGTGTGTGTGTATCTGCAGGGGGAGCCAAAGACACAATGACTCAAGCTCACACACATCAGACTGTATTCATCTAGCATTGGCCATAGCATGAGGTGGCCATCTCTGATTTCTCTTGTTACTAATACTGAAAACAAAATGAGACTTACTTCTGCAAGCATAGTAAGTTAGAAGAGTTGGACTTGGACTTTGTAGAGGTCTTCAATGCCCTTTGTATTGTTACATTTTTTTAAATTGTTTTGTCGATGTTTTCATTTTACACAAAGCCACTGTGACACCAGTGCACAAAACAAACGAAGCGCAGAGTAGCTGGGCACTGTAGCTCCCCACTACATCCATATTTCACAACAACAAACAACACTGACAGATTTGACAGACGTGTAATCTGTTGACAGTTGCCCTTCTGATCTGACCTGGGGTTAAAGATAGTGAAAAATGCTCATAAAAGAGAGAATTGTTAATGACCATGGCAGGACAAGGAACGAGTAGCCTACATGACGCCAAAGTAAGTGGTATCAAAACAGAATTGATTGGTAGGAGGGTTAGAAGTAATAGAAAGACTCTCTCATAAACAACGCTTTTCATGGAGACCTTTACTTTTCCACTAAAATAACCCTTTGAACTTCTTTTTTTTTACATCTTTATTTTTTTTTACCTTTCAAATTAGCCGATACGTCAGGAAAGGCCGTAGTTGTGCACAGGGCCGCTGACAGCTTTTGCTGGGACCAGGACAAAGTCATCTGAAAGGCCCCCAATCCAATACATACAATTTAATAGAAACCCAATTGTGCCCCCCCCACCCCCTCTATCTGGGCCCAGGACAAGTGACCCCTTTGTCCCCGCCAGTAGGCTTCCCTAGTTGTGCATGACAGACAGAGGGTGCTCCCTGTTGCACACAGCTAATAACTATTCTTGAGGACTTACTTCTGATAAATGAACTCTGAGGTATCGTGGGAGTAGAATTTTCCCGTAAGCTCTTGATTTTCTTGCGGCTGGGGCCCACTTTATTAGCAGGGTGAGTCAGAAATGAGCATAAGAGGGCTCAGGGGACCATAGCCTCGGTCCGCAGTATGGGGAAGAGTTACATGGGCCTGAAGCTGTTGGAGCTAATTAAACAAGTCAGGGTGATGATGTACATTGGCGGCCTGTCAGGACTTTGAGGTCATCCTCCTGCTTTGAGGTTTTTGCACACACTTGCAATAAAGTGAGACACTGTCACACACGAACACGCGCACGCACACGCGCACACACACACAGATAGACACACACACACACACGCACACAGATACACACACACACACACACACACACACACACAAATGTTGTAGCTGAATCCTTGCAAAGCGCACTTTACATAAAATCTCAAACTGAGAGTAGCCCAATTTAGAGCACCTCACAGAGCTAGCATGCTTGGTTGGTTTTGTGTGGGTTATTTCACTCCGGCACGTCGCCTCCTCTGTCTGCTAAGCAGGGCTTTCACATTTGCATGAGGGATTTAGTGAAATTGTACCCTGCAATTTGGTGACCATGATGGGGAGTATGGAGTTTTAAGCCTTGCAGCAAGCATGACCTGCACTCACCCCCCCTTAAAGTCTCTTCAAACACTATCTATACTCACCTCCATGGGGTACTCTCCAATGTGATACACTTTTATCAGTGAGTGAGGTCCCATTTTCTTGCTTTTGATTGGTTGGTTGCATGGGGTCAGAGACATCAGGCCAATGCAATCTCTCGCAAGGAATGGGCAAGACTCACCGTGTGTTCTTCCCCTGACCTCTTTCTACCCTTTGCTCATTTTTTGGTACTTTCATAGTCATTGCTTTCTCTGTTTTTTATACTTCCTCTCCCTGTCATTCTCTTTCGTTTCCAATCATTTTTCATCTCTTTAGCGCCATCTCTCTCTCTCTCTCTCTCTCTCTCTCTCTCTCTCTCTCTCTCTCTCTCTCTCTCTCTCAGCTGTGCCATGCATTTCTGTAGCCTTTCCATTCTGTTGTCTTATTCTCCCCACAGACTTGATTAAAATCTGATTTCATTCTCCTTTTTTATTGCTATCAGTTTTATGAATGAATATATTTTGTATGACTCCTTTATTTGATCTTGCGCTCATCACTGTTATCTCCTGTTTGTATTTCATATTCCTGCTTCATGAAAAGTTAAGCTTGTTTATTTGTCAAAGTCAGCTTCTTGTGTATGATGTGCGTGACAAGAATATGTTCTGTGCATATTCAGGGCCTTGTCTCATGCAGTATGCAAAGAAATGTCTCATCTGTTTTTTGTTGACACTGTGTCATAAGTACTGTGTTGTCCTTTGAGATACGTACACTTGTCAATGTACTTGGCCGTGGTGTGACAGGAAACTGTGAACCCATTTCCAAGGCAGACAGAATCTTTTGTTTGTGTGTTTCAGTCATACAGTATTCACACAACACACACACACACACACACACACACACACACACACACACACACACACACACACACACACACACACACACACACACACACACACACACACACACACACACACACACACACACACCTGATGACAAAACTTCAGTAGTCACTAAACCGAGGATGAGAGAAATATTAAACGTTTTTATCTTTGGTTACCAGCGGCATTCATTTTGAAACTGTCCACTGACTGTGGTTTTCTCAAGAGTATCCCAGCGGGGCTAGTATGCAGATTTTGTTTATTTCAAAGGAGGGGATTTGGCATGATGGTTTATTTTGGTGACTACCAGCCAACTTTCAATTATGCATCCCACAACCATCCCACATTCTCCCCTCTCTGTCAGTGCTCCACACTCCACAGCAATTAGACATTACCCTTTGGCAGAGGTTTTTCCTACATGGTCTGGCCACAGAGCCGGCAAGACTAATGGACGACTCTTGAGGGGTCAACAAGCAGCACTATCACAGCTGCAAAAACTGAAATGGCCATCGGGTTTGAATGACCGTCCTTTAACCGTTTAATGGGTGTTTATACTGTAGGCGTTTGGAAGAATCATTAGGCTACACTGGAATTAGGATGGCCGCCGTGAGTGCATAAGAGGTTGATGGAGTGCCCTCTCCAAACGTCTGCATTCAGAAATGTTGTGTGTGTGCGTGTGTGTGTGTGTGTGCGTGCGTGCGTGCGTGCGTTTGAGATTTTCAAGAAACAGTTGATGTGGGTCTGGTTTGGTTTGAGTTTACATTGTAGCACATTGGTTCAATGCTAACCTATGTCATAATTTGATAAACACCCTCCTAGCTAGCATTTTGCTAATATACTGTGTGTATATTGGCCTCATAAATAGGGTGGACTGAGTACAGTTGGGTACACTTTTATTTTTGTCCCCTTCCACGCAGAAATTAGACTACTACAAGGTTCTAAAAAGAAAGTTGTTTTGGACAGAACATATTATCAGGATGTGGGCAAATATATAATCAAGGAATTATATCTCTAGGATGTTTAATGTTTATGTAATTAATCAAACAAAAAAGGTGCACTTTTGTCCCAACTGTACCCTAGCTAAAAAAAAACGGCAGGGTACAGTTGAAACATAGCAGAGTACAGTTGAGACACCATTCTAATCAATGGGACGTCATAGCCATGGGAGCTAATAGAATGGCCGATAGCAAAATACTGTACTCAACTATACCCGTTAGCATCTTTACAACGGTTTTACATAGTGAAATTAGCATTCCAGGCTAGCGTCTAAACTGTCCCCTTCTGGCCAGATCACACATTGATAAAGATTTTAAAATGGTTTTAACTGTTATGCCGTGTCCAGACCAAGAGCGAACTACGCTGACTGGTAGCGTGGGTAGCAGAAGAAGTTTCGCATTGAATTCGCTGTATTCGCTCGAGACGCAGCATTGACATGTTTGATTCAGCTAATCACATATCGGCTCTGGCTTGACAGCCTGGGACATTCGGAGATATGAACGTTCCGATTGGTTGTCGCCGAACAGCGTCAGAGCGAATTCGCCTGCGATTAGATTCAGTTTAATTGTCAAAATTCGCTTTGGTCGCGCAAGAAGCTTCGCTCCTGGCGAATTCGCTTTGGTAGCGCAGGTCGAAAACAGCATTTTCCCAATATTAGATCCCAAAAATTAGATCAGAGTTACGTTGTTACCCAGAGATATTTGGTTTGTCTCCACTATACCCTGTACTCAACTGAACTCAGTCTACCCTACAATATGCTGACTCAACGTATAACAATCTGGAGGCAAAAAAACGGAAGTATGGCAAATTAATTCCTTTCATAATTAGATCTAAATGTACTATTACTATTTTGGGGGTAAAATGATACGGTACAAAAAAAAATAGTCATGTTATTTTAGGACCCCATTGAAACACATCCATTCTTCGTTTGCCTGTGATCGCCACAAAAAGGTAATACCACCCTGACATCTTCAGTCACCGTCCATTTTTGGAGGTTTAGGACTCTGGTGTATCTTCTTCTGCAAGATATTTCTACTGAAGTTGCTCAGTTGTTGCTGTATAATGTTGAATGACCGAAAAGCATGTTATTTCCAATTTCCAACTCCCCAACAAGGAGACAGTACAGTATATCTGCTATTACTATGAGCTGTTATAATTCCGTAGGGCTGTCATCTTGTAGCTGTGGCAATTTATCAATGCCACAACATTCACACTCTCATAATTAGTGCATGTGGTAGCACACAGACAGGCCTACATTTAAAATCTCACTCTCAATTACTGTGTGTAAGTGTTGACACTTAATGGGGGGAAAACTGTTGGTTTTACAGCTATGAAGATATATACAGCCTTGCAGAGCATGAACGCTAGTCTGTGTCCCCACTTGCCCTTCTGAAAGGTCAATTGATAAATTGTCCCGAGGAAGATGAAACACACATTGCTGTACGCATTGAGGCCACTAGTGTGTGTGTGTGTGTGAGAGAGAGAGAGAGAGAGAGAGAGAGAGAGAGAGAGAGAGAGAGAGAGAGAGAGAGAGAGAGAGAGAGAGAGAGAGAGAGAGAGAGACAGAGACAGAGACAGAGACAGAGAGACAGAGACCTGCAGGGGACTTTTATTCATTAATCAAAGCAATCATATCGGAGTAGATCACATCTTTAGACTATTAGAATCAGTCCTAAGTTTTTAATTACAGCCTGCAGCAGGGATCTTAGGGCTAATGGGATTCCATCACACCCTCACCCCCTCTCCCATCACTCACCACTTACTCACATTCATTACACATTCAATACATTAAGTTCAATAGTTTAACTTTAACCGTACGTTTAACACATGAGTGTATTAAAGCTGCCTGGACACTGTCTTTATTATTCAGCCTTGCTCAGCCCTCAACTGAACTCCAATGCACTGTCTGCTATGCACATTTCATTCTCTCTCTCTCTCTCTCTCTCTCTCTCTCTCTCTCATATATATATATATATATATATATATATATATATATATATATATATATATATATATATCTCACACACAAACACACACGCTATCAGTAACTTTGTGCTTATTTTAAACCTACAAAATTGTACTCTGGAACTGAAAGATAATATAATGGGATGCAGATTTGCACTTGGAGATTGTTACCACTATAACGTTTTTATATAGATATATAATAGATTTGCTGCATTCCAATATGATGACTTTTTAATACAAACTGATCCGCTCCGGAGTCTCAGCACAACAAATTGAACCATGCCCAGTCAGTTTGAATAGACACTGTTGCTAACTAGGTCGTAATGTCAGTGTGGTTCTTGCAGCAGCTCAGCACAGACAAATGGTACATAACCAAAACACAACGGAAAAAAAACAGATAGGCCTACACTAATAAGGCCATTATAGGGGAATAATGGTGAGGTGGAGGCCAAGAACCTTATTACCATGGAAAGTGGTTAGCTCATTAATCTCCTATTTGTATTCAGCTTAGAATATCCTACTTAAATTTATGCACACGTTGAACCATTGTAAAAGTGGTGTTCGTTGAAATTCATATAATGTTCAAAGTGTAATAGAAATTGCAAATCATTTTATTGAATAGAAGCAGTGGAACATCAACAAGTCTGTTGATAAGGCTATAAGAGTTGCTATGGTTACTGTTAATAACGTTTCCTCATCACGCCATTTAATATCGACAGTGACTCAACTTTCTTTTTTAGGGTTTACTGTACATCAGAGATCGCATGCAGATTCCCACATCAGCCAATCAGACAGCAGAATTGCACTGCTAAGGAACATAAACATGTATGTGGCCTATTATTGACAGTACATGACCAATAGCTACCTTATTTATGGGTGGCACTATTACATGTGACAGTACATTGATCAGCAATGTTCCCAATAGGTGAGGAATATGTCATATAGATAGAGGAACCGGTCGATGAGAGTGGGTGGCAATCAATACAAGATTCCCAGTGATGCCATGAGTATATATGAGAGTATACGTGATCAGAAAGAAAAAAAGAAAAGGATACAGATCTGTCCATTTTCTCTTTCCTCGCTTCCAGTGATCCTTGGGCTGTGTATTATCAGTCCATATTTTTACAGACAGGATGCAGGCTGTTTTCATGAATTGTGCCATTTAATAAAATGTCACACTCTCCTAGAGCTATGGATTTATTAGTTGTCAAAGTAAATAAAGTGTGTGGGAGTGGCGGTCGATGCCCCTGCTAGATGTAGCTCCCCTCTCCACACATACCACTTTTAACCCGTTGCCAGAGGTGTCAAAAGTTAGAGTAAAAAAGGAAACACAATTTCCTGTCAACACAGGTAACTTCTCTGAACACCCAGTATACTTGTCTTATGATCAGCTGACTGTGTGCTGGTTGGATCAAATTTGTGAATGGTTCTTGTTAGTTGTTCAGTGTTTCTCAGTGACAACAGTCAACCTACCTCATTATGTACAATGGAAGTGGTGTCACTCACAGCTTTGTAATATCATGCGCTAGTGTACTTACACCATGAATTTACTTTTACTTTTGACACTTCTGTCCCTTGCTGAAAGCCCAGCCAGACTTAAATCATATACTGTAGGAAAGTTCTTTGAGTGGAATGGCTTTAAAGGCCAACTTCCGATAAAACTCAGTTTTACTCACTCCTTTCGAAGATCGGACGGTCACCCCAAGTTAAACTCACTTGCAAGGCTCTCATAGCGGTGCGTCAACTCACCTGGCTGTGTTTCCCGGTGTTTCCCAATTTACATAAATAATGCAGAGAAACGAGCGAATCACGAAAGCCTTTCTGTGTTTCGTCACGTCGAAAGAAGGCGTTGCCCACAAAGGTTTATATCGACCCATTTATCTAAAAACATGTCGAGTAATTTTTTTCTGCTTGTTTTCAAAACAAGCAACGTCTGGTGGCCCGAAACATAGCTTAGCTTAGCTATCAGCTGGTTGCTACTCTCAGGTACACACACAGCACAAAGCCTCATACATAAAGCCAGCTCACTCTGGTTGCTCCGTGCCTGCAGCTCGCCTAGGGGTCGCTGTCGAAAGAGCACAGCCCTGAATGGAGCCTGCATGCACGCCTCCGTTGGCGCCCCTATAGTGCAGTACCACCCGGGGAAGTGGCGACTCTGTTTCCCATTACATTCTCTCCAAGAACTGGAGGACTGAGCCAATCAGAGACGCGTTTCTTCGAGAGCAGGAGGAGTGAGCCAATCAGAGACGCATTTCCACGAGAAACACGGAACACTCTCTCGTTTCTCCACAAGCCACCTTGCCAGCTTGCAAAAACGTCTTAAAACAAAGCAACCAGAACGTTTTTTAAAACAGGACCAACGCGTAACACATTCAATAACAATTGGGAACACGGCAATATTAATTACATGACGTTGAGAGGCCATCTTTAAATTGGTTGAAATGGGTTCCAAGAAGAGACTGAAGATGAAAGCATTTGGCAGTCTTTTTTTTTAAGAATAGACTGTGAGAGAAGTATAAAAAGCAGATCTGAGTCTGAGGGTCTGAGTGGAGTGAATAGTGATTATGTAAAACCATTGAGCGAACGCTGTCACCTCTCCAAGGCCGGGTGAAAAACAGGGATTTCTTAGCTTCTGTCTATCATTCCTTAAAAAGACGTACTTCCCTCAGATGACCTAGCTCAGTGTGGCAGCAGTGCAACGTTTCGGATGCCAGCTACCGTTAGAACCCAAAGCAGAAGAAGAAGACCTAGCTCAGCCATTGGCATCATTATGTGAAGGGATGGAGCAGTGAAGGAGTCGGTGGGAAGGGTGTGTAGCAATCAACTATAAATGCCATCCATGAATGGCATTTAATGAATTCCAAATGTCTTGTGCTCAAGCCGGATGAAGGCCGGATGGAGGTCTCAGACAGCAAAGAAATGACTTCATTTCTATCCAGCAGCTATTTTTTCAGCCCTTGATAAATAGTTTAAAAAAAAAAAATTGTTGTCAAGTTCTAGTACAGGATGGGAAACCCTGAGAAGAGAGGAGAATGAGAAGTCCACACAGGCAGAAAGGGGAGCTATTGGTAGACGACAATGGTGCCATTACTTTTCTTTCAATTAAGTATTATGGACATAATAGCATGTACGTACAGTATACAGACACAAAAGCAACCACTAGAAGACATTTGACACTGCATTGATGTGATGGGTATCAGCTATAAGTCACTTGAACAGCTATAGATAACAACAGCTTAACAAATCTTACAGAAAGCATGTCTTGAAAATATATTATGTTATCTCTTCATGTAGCCTAATGTGTTTTTTTTTTAAAAAAAGAAGAAAGATTCACGAAGATGACTGCACGGATAGAAGAAACAAGTCTTGAAGCTTCTTTAAGAAAGAAGCCACTTCTTTAAGAAATGTTCAGTATCACAATATTATCTTCTGACAATACAGTATTCTTGTATTAGTAGCCTATATCAATATAAAATGGATAACATGGACTATATGGACAGGGGCTCAGGGACAGGCCCTCTCCTGTACCCCACCTTTACAGAAGCTATCCCTGCTTCCATGCCAGAGTTATTTATCTGACAGTGGCCCCCAGCGATGCCCTGGCCCGTCCCCATTTCAGCCCAGCCAGCTGACACAGTCACCGCTGATTCCCCTTTATTACCACCTCAGCTCCTTTGGCAGGTGAAGAACATCATTTCAGATGATGGAGATTTTTTTCTGTCTTTTCCATTTCATTTCATGTCATTTCATTTCATGTCATCTCATTTCACTGCATCTAGTATCCCATTAGGATAACGGTGAACCCTATCTGTTCTTCCACATCTTGACACCTCAGGTATAGAGAGAGGTTTAATTATTTTTATGGCCTTGGAGCTGTCATTTATGGCAGTGGTTATATTAGTCTGATTATCATCAACTTTCAAATCTCTTCGAGACTTGGTCTGACCAAGAGCCATAACAATTAACATTTCCTAAATGGCATGGTTGACCCGCCTCCCTTTGTTTACTACTGGTTGTTTGCTCCCTAACAAAGTGGGAGGAGTTCCCTATTTTCCTGAAGCTCAGAAACAATATTTGTTTTGCTCCGGGCCTGGGGTCCGTTTCTCGATTCTTGTCGTTGCTAACCGTCTTCAGACAGTCTTAAGACCGTCTCGCCATTCCCTTGGATTTAGTGGTGAGCGTTGCTGTCGAGAGAGAGTTGAGTCGCTCTTACGAAGGACGTTGCTAACATCGTTAGCAAAGACGCTTTCGAGATACGGACCCCTGACTAGAAGCAACGCTGAAGGTGTTGCGTCACTAGGGCATGGCCTTGTCATGGTTCTATACTCGACTGTTTCACTTTTGTAGTGCCAGAATATAACAGAGCGTTGGATGTCTTGTCAGAGAGTTGCAGGAAGCCCCAGTGAACTGAATAGTCTAATCTAACTATTGGATGTCTGATTTTTCAGCTCCTTACTTGGAATTTCATTTTGAAAATTATCTTTCATACCTCCTGTGACAGATTTGAAGTAAGGACGGTTGCTGCTTGCTCAGTGGCATCAGCTGATCTATAGGCTGGGTAATATAATTAAGATTGTGGTCGTTTTGGCACAAACCTAATGTTTTTACCATTCTAATTGTAGGTTAATGTATAATATACAGTATAATTTTGTGTGAGAAAAATGTTTTGATTCATTAATGCAAATATCAGATACTGATATCAATTATCCATTTGCAAATTCAACCCATCATAGCATGTCCCATGAAACAGAAATGGAGTTTCCCATGTTTTGAGACATCAGAGCCAGAGTTTGAGCCAGAGTTTGCCATGCTGAGCACAGACATCCAGGGTACAGTAACTGACCAAGTTGAGTTAGACCTGCATCTCTTGCCTTAGGGCGCGATCACACCGGACGCGGGTTTCTGCCTACAATCCGCGATGCGCATCCAGCTGATTAATCAGAAGTGACCACACCAAGCGCGGATCCACTGCCTATTCGAATGCGGTGACTAGGCAACGTAACGACAACTGTCACTCGCAACGTAGCCTAATCGATGGTGTTGTGTCATTAAATGATGTGGAAACATACACAAAATGCTTTGTCCATTCATCTATGTAAAATGAATAGAGGACGAGCTCTTTCCTTGCTCTCCTAACGTTGGATAGGGAATCTGATATGAATGTTGATAACGGTCTCCTATCGAACATCTGGAAATCCGCCGCGGGTTTTCCGCCTTGAGTTGAACTTTTTCCAACTCGATCCGCCCGGCGCGGAGAGGCGGAGAATCCGCAACCCGCCTTGCGCTGATATCAGACGCGTAATCCGCTCATTTTCATTGACAAACAATAGAATACATCCGCCTCCTACTGTAAAATCCGCGTTCTGTGTGATCACGCCCTAAGGGCTGCCTTTGATACATAAGCTAGCCAGATGTCAAACATTAGCCTAACAATAATTTAATAGTTATCATTATTTATTCTCTCTCTCTCTCTCTCTCTGTCTTTTTTTTCTCTCTGCACGCACACACACACACACACACACACACACACACACACACACACTAACAAACACAGCTGAAGGAAGAGGCATGAATGACACCTTTAGCAGAGCAGTGACCCTTATGTTAGCCGGTATTTCAACCGAGTGGAATTATTCATTCATCACGGATGGCAGGACTGTGACCTT
>NC_085858.1:15037997-15155635 GCF_034702125.1 Engraulis encrasicolus
TGCACTTTTCATACATGAAAAGGGGGATCTTCTCCATGGTCTGCCATTTTGAATTTCCAGGAATAGCCATTTTTAGCTGCAAAAATGACTGTACTTGGCCCATACTAGAATATATTATTTTATTACTTAGTAAACTTTTATGAAAAGATCAAATTTGGCAATAGGCAGCCCAGTTTCAATGAGCAGCATATGTTGCAGTACCTTTTTTGACCATTTCCTGCACAGTGTAGTCCTACCTTTAAATGAATATTGTTTTTTTAAAATGTTCTGGGATGCTGTCAGACATGCCGAAATTAATTGAATTTAATGACAACACTGACTCAATGGTGTTGTTGATACTATGTGGCGTCATATTTCAAAGCGTTCACTGCACCTTAGACACTGTTAACCCATTTTCATTATGTTTAATTTCGGCCTTCTTTAAGGCTAGTCTAAAAGTACATTTTTCCAAAGACTATCAGGATGCAGATGGCATTGTTTGGCTTTTCTACCGTTTCTGTCTCCCTCTGTTTTTTTTTCAACTAAATATTGTATCACTTCTTCATATGCACTTCATCTGTCTGCCTACAGGGCTGAGGTGGCGGCATTGTCAACCTGTTATGTGGATAACAATCTACTCCTGAATGTCAGCAAAACAAAGGAGTTGATCGTGGATTTCCGGAGGACACAACACAAGCCAATTTACATCGCTGATACTGTAGTGGAGAGGGTTAAGAATTATACATTCCTAGGAGTCAACATCAAGGAGGATCTCAGCTGGTCTCATCACATCAATTGCATCACTAAGACGGCTAGACAGCGACTGTTTTTTTTCTGAGACGGCTGCACAGATATGGAATGGAGAGGATACTGGCCAACTTCTATCACTGTATAATAGAAAGCATATTAACTGGTAATTTCACAGCCTGGTATGGTAACACCACTGCCCAAGACAGAAGAGACCTCCAGCGAGTCATCAAATCTGCTCAACGGACAATCAAATCAGACCTACCCAACATCCAGGATCTTTACATTCAGCGGTGTCTGAGGAGGGCCAAACGAATTATAGCTGATCCGCACCACCTCAGCTACACACACTTCACCCTTCTACCATCTGCCCGGAGATACAGGTGCATACGTGCCCACACCAGCCGACTCAGGGCTGTTGAATTAAAAAAAAACATCAACATAGGAAGGAATCAACTCATCACATTTCCCCTTTCTCCAACCTGCTTTTTTTTTAAATGCAGCTTTCAACTTTTTAAATATATTTTTTCCTACTTCTATTTTTTACTTTTTTACTTTCTTTTTTTTAAACCTTTTTTGGGACTCTCAGAGCAGGGAAGCTTTTCATTGTATATATACACATGACAAATAAATATCTTGTATCTTGTATATGCAGCCTTGGTACAGGTAACACCCACCTATTCATCCTCTCTCTCTCCCTCTCCCTCTCCCTCTCCCTCTCTCTCTGGACACTGTCTGTTTGCTGTCCTCCAGTCATCTCCTCTATGTTATCAGCAATGTCACCTGTCATCTGCTTGTGGCCTGAATGCTTTGGCATCAGTGAGAAAGAATTGTCCTGACAAACTCCAAAGGGGATATACACATATTATGCAAAAACAAATCACATTTTGCATATTTTTTCCATGCCATTTGAGTTGATTTACAGGATTTTCAACCATAATTTGAATCTGTGCCCTTCCTATACACACTAGATAAATGATGGGTGAGACTGTTGAATAATTTTGGTGAGTGGATTGCTCTGCTGCTCTGAGCCATTTCTCTGGCTCCCCTCTCACTGGCCTCAGCTCTGGGAGCGTCAGCGGTGGGTTGGCCATCTAGTGTGTTGAACATGAACTGGAAACACCAATACAGAATACAAAATTAAACTGGCCAGAATAGAACTGGAGAAAACTTCTCCATCCGACAGTGATTTAATGAAAGCTTGAACAAATGCTTCATAAAGATAAACACATTTACTTTAGATGGTGTCAAGCATGTGGTGGTAAATAAGTGCGTTTTACAAAAAAGTGAATTCTCTCAATAGCCAAGCATGGTAGTGGGACTGGCATGGTTTGGGGATGCATGAATGCTGTCAACATTGGAAATCTGAAATACACATATGCATGTCAACATGCACTGTGACTACTGAAGCAGATCATGATATTCTCCATAGGATTTAGGGATGCAAATTATCGATTAATTCATTAATCATTAGTTGATAGTGTTATCGATCGACTTTCGATTAATTGATAAGCGGCGTTTTTTCACCTGAATTTCATAGGGCCTTTTAAAATATCAGCTAAATAGTTAAAACACTGAGTTCAAAAAGTATATTGTTATATTAAATTATATTATGAGAATTATATTATGATCATTAAGCCCATATTGTATTTTATTGTATGATGTTATATTATATTATTATAATATAATTATAATTATGCATTAGGAAAAGAAAGCTGTTTTCTATGGCATCTCCACACCACCTTTGGGGAGGCATTGATTTCACCCAGGAGTGAACTAGTAGCCCCATGCCCCCCTCTGTCGCCTTGCCTATATGACAGACAACGTTGAGTGAAATGTGATCAGACTGACTTGTCTGCATATGTGTCAGCCAACCACAAGCATTTTAATTTAATACGCTTCAAAATAAAGAAATGCTATATTTTGGGTAGTGTGTTGTTGTCCATAATGGATAGTAGTGTCAACAAAGTTCGTTTCTGAACCAAAAAAATATGATTCCTGTGTCTGTAAGGAGAGCTAATAAGCTAACAGGCTCCATTGAGAATGAATGGAGCTGTGACAACAACACTTACAGCTAACATGGATTCACCTGAAATTGAACAGATGGTGCTCCACTTCATGCATGGTCATATATATCCATGTTCAGTTCAGCTAATACTAGTCTTGATATCTGACAGGGTGTAGTGGTTAAAATTACAGCTCACAATTTGAAATGACTACGTTTGTGATTTCGCTAGTTAGCACGCTAAGCTAACCTAGCAAGCTTAACCCTACAGTAAAATGCTGCTTGCAGTGACATTTGCCTGTCTTGAAAGATCGTTTTTCTCATAATTCAAGCAGTTACAACTTACACCATTGGACTTGGCATAATCACAGATTCAAGTACACATCTCCAAAAGACCCATAATAACTCTAGAAGTTGCAATGACAATTTAATAGATAAAATCTGCGCACCATGGATTTGAGTAGGACTAGAACTAGAACCACTCAACAGTCTCTAGCGCCCTCTAGCGGTTAATCGCGATCAATACATTTTAATCGAGCAACCTCTTGCTCGACAACTAATCTAAAGTCGATTAATCATTTGCATCCCTAATAGGATTGCATTCAAATCTCACACCAATCCATTTAAGCCATGTGCACACTCAAAATGTAAAAGTTCAATGGAAAGAAAGGTTGAAGCGCACACTGATGACCTCCCTTTTAATCCCTTTTCATTTCAAGATGACTCAAGCCAACACGGCCCCTTCTCAACCAGATTCAATCTGGGGTGTACTCACTTTTGTGGGTACATGTTCAAACATTAATGGGTGTATTTTGTTTTTTTCTGAGTGAACAAGAAATTTAAGCGGTTAAATGTGTTGTTAATAGGTCACTAAACATTGTGTCAAAATAAAATTTCTTTATGCTTTCCTATGAAAAGATATACTCACAAATCTGCCAAAACTGCAGGTGATATACTGTACCTACAGGTATGTCCACTTTAAACAATAAGGGAGAGCCAATGAGGGAGAGCCGTGCCACACCAGACCTCCAATGAAGTCAGTGTTTTCTCCTCAATGAGTGAAAAAGGGAAAAGATTTCTTTTCTTTTTTTGGTCTTATTTTACTTGATTTATGACAGAACAGTGAAGGTGGTGACAGGAAACGAGTGGGGAGAGATAGAAGGGGAAGGGCCGGCAAAGGGCCAGGAATCGAACCCGGGTCAGCCACATGGTAGACGAGTGCCCTACCATTTGGCCACGGCAGGGCCAGGGAAAAGATTTCATTTTCTGATCTGAAACCTTTTAAATAATAGAAAGTCTCTTGCATTTCTGTCCTTTCACACCTCATTTTTAGAAAGAGATAGAGAGAGACTGAGCGAAAGAGATACAGACAGACAGAGAGAAAGAAAGACAGAGAGGGAAAGACAGATAGAGACAGACAAAAGACAGACAGACAGACAGAGAGAGAGAGAGAGAGAGAGACAGACAGACAGACAGGCGCACAGAGAGACAGAGGCAGGCAGACAAAGAAAGAGGGGTTGGAGATCTGTAGCAACTGATAGAGAGAATATGTGGGAAAGATTGACAAAAATGGAGATCGCAAATAGAAAATAGGTGACGAGGCATGTGGAGTTTTAAGGATAGTGTTGAGTTCATTATCTGTCCTGTCCTTGTCTGAACCTGATGCCTGGTTAGGCAGGAGGGAAAGAGGAGACAAGAGGTCCTGTCAGCCAAGCAGCTGCTCCAGGCGCCATGCTCAGGGCCCATCCTGACAGGCCGAGAGATGGCCATGAGTTATTCATCCACAGCAGCCTGTGGCTAGATGTTTACATGCACTCCTGTCATGGCTACCCTTCCACTTCCCTTTGCCCTTTATTACTTATTACTGCACCTGTCTCTATTATTTTAGGGACGTCCTGTTGCCATTTGCTGCTTCCTGCAGTTTCCTGCTGAGGGCTTGATTTCTCTGTTTTTTTTTTTGCTTGATGATTATACTATAAGACCCATTCAGACATAAGGCTGGGCGATATGGAAAAAACCCCTTTATCACGATATGGAATACTTTATATCACGATAACGATATATATCGCGATATAGCACAATTAGGCCTACATACGTTTTCAGTTATTCTCTTTATTTGCTCTTTATTTTTTCATGTCGCAAAATAACCTTTCTTTAAAATTGATCTTTTTATTCTTATTTTTACAGTTACATGAACTTATAGTGTGTATTGTGACAACATGAAATGTAATTAAATTATATTTAATTGTATAAAATTGATAAAATTACTATCACGATATAAACGATACAGGAGAATAAAAATATACACTTTTATATCACGATAACGATAGGCCTATATATATCGTCATATTGACCAGCCCTATTCAGACACAATGTCTGAAAATCCTGGTTAACATGTACTGTGTTGATTGTCATGTTGAGTGTTTCATCTTTAGTTTTATTAGTAAGGTAAGTCATGGACCATGATTTTAAACTCTTTCTCTATAATTGACAGCACAGGGTCATAGAAGGGGAACTAATATGTTAGCTACATATCGGTGCGGGAGAAGCATATAATTTGGTACATACCTATTGTTTCTTGAGTGATTTTGTCCCAAAAATATACTGACAGGAAGTGAAATATTTTTTTTTAAAAAGCCGCCCATGTATATTTTTTGTCTAATTTGGTACTTTATGGTGAGATAATTAAGATTGTGAGGCTTACACAAACACATCATTCAGCATCATTAATCATTGTGGAAATACAAGACGGCTGCCAAACACAGCCCCTTATACTACAAAGTGTCATATTGGGAGACTGAGCTGTTGTGTATTTGCATGTCTCTATCTCAGCTTTCACACATACAGAGAGATAGGGTAGTCTCACTCAAATGCATGCACATTCATCTTAGCTTTTACAAAAAGCCCCTCCTACACTGTCTGTGCCCAGCAACAATGCCATTAATCACACTCTATTTTAATAAGAGTCATTATTCACACCGCATCTCACGCTCTCTCTCTCTCTCGCTTGTTCTCTCTCTCTGTCTCTCTGTCTCTCTGTCTCTCCTGTCTTTACCTGTACCTGCATCCTCCCAAGTCTCTTCTGGGTTTCTAAGGGTAGTGCTCTTTCTCTTCACATTGGCCCAGGGTGAAATGGATTTCGTACTCCACGTCTCCTCCACCCCCATTCCCCCTCCATTCTTCCCCTGCCTTCATTCCTCTTCATTTCACCCAGGACCTCATGCATCTCATCACCAGACACTCCATAACATTCCTGTTATGAGGATAGAAAAGTTTGAAGGGCGACTGATATTTATGGTGAATCCGTAACAGATGCTGGGAGAGGGGTGCAGAGCGGGGTTAGGTCGGGTAGGTCGCGGAGATAGGGGGCGTTGCAGAAAAGAGACATTGCATAAAAACATGAAATCCTAATTTGGTTAGTAACAGTTTTCACCACTTATATGGTTAATAGATGTATTTGCTGTCCTGTGGATTTCTAACAATATCAGCGGACATATTCATGGAAAATCTAATAATATTAATGGACAAAAAATGCCTTGGCGAAAATGTTCTCAAGTTTGGGAACTACTGCTAGCAGACTAGCGGCTAGTAGTGAGACAGCATAAAGACGACGGGGGGGTAACACCGTTTTGCTAACAAAACAAAAAGGATGGCACGAAAGGTAGGCCTAGGCCTACTCTGTCAGAAGAAGACTGTTTCCACTAAGTGGAGCTGCTAATCCTGAATGGCTGTAAACAAAATTAGACTATGCCCATAAGCTGAGATGTAAATGGTAAATGGACTGCATTTATATACTGCCTTTATGAGCACTTAAAGCGCTTTACGTGTATGCCTCACATCCACCCATTCACGCTCACGTTCACACACCGGTGGCAGTGGCTGCCACTAAAGGGCTCTGCATACTTAACGTGCGCACTTTGGCGCGAGAACCATTAAAATGTGGCAGAGCATTCATAGTCAAAGGCGCCATTAACAGGCTTTGCTTGCATTTTCGAAAGTGTGCCCTCTGCTGTTCATGAGAGAAACGGCAGAATCCATTGCAACTCGCAACGGGAGTTCTATAGATGTATGAAAATAGAAAGCCAAATACGGCTGCTGTAGGGCTACTGAACGTCTGATTTATGACTTACCACAATGAAACATACATTTTTGTTGTAGCCTACATTGCCACATCATTCCAAGACATGTGAGAGCATTGTTCTGGCTGCAGAATTTATAAATAGATCACCAAACACAACGTGCTTCTGAACAAAGTAAACAATTGTTTCACTGAACAACATTTAAGGGAGAAGATAATATAACTCTTTTTATTAACTCATTTTATTATCCTCAAAATGATGCAGGGTCCATTCTGTAGTAGCCTACAGTAGCTGTAGCCTCTCTTCGCAACTCCTGCTTTGTCTGCCTACCTGCATGGTCGCTGGTGGTGCACGCCAAGTTACAAAAAATGTGGGGTGCACGAGCTCGCGCCGCGACAGCTTGCGGAGGGGCGTGTGATGTCATTTTGAGCGCACGCCATCGTCGCGAGGGAGGTATGAAGGAGGTTAGCGCCAGTTACGCCAAGTATGAATCCGCCTTAAGGGTAATACTAATGCCACCAGGAGCAACTTGGGGCTCAAGGACACATCGACAGGGTCAGGCAGAGTGGGACTCGAATGTGCAACCTGGTGAACATTGGTAAACGACTCCTCTACCAGCTGAGCCCCCTGAGTATGGAGTTTAACATTAAATATCCTCTGCTTAACTAAAAAAGTATTTGATAGCTATTATGATAGATATTATTTCAATTTTTTTTTCCAGACAGATGTCTGTCTGTGTGTGTGTGTGTGTGTGTGTGTGTGTGTGTGTGTGTGTGTGTGTGTGTGTGTTAGGGGTGGTACGGTTCACAAAAGTCACGGTTCGGTCCATATCACGGTTTCAAGGTCACGGTTTTCGGTTTTATACGGTTCTGGGTCATTCCACGCCAAATCTCCGAATCATCCCGCACGACCATCTCAGATTTGGCAGAAAAAAATCAAGGAGGTTCACAAACGTCCCAATGGGAAAAGTGCAAAATTATAGCTCTCAACTCCTCATAGTTTTGTCATTAAAAATGTTATTGTCAGGTACCCCCCTGACTCGTTTGGAACAGACTTGTCAGAGAGCCCACTTTCAGATTGCCGTATCTAAAAAACTGCTATAAGTAGGTCCGTACAAATTTCAAGGGGTAACATTTGGAACATGTACTTGTGAAATGTGGATTTTCACACATCCTCTTGTCATTTACCACCGTTTTCTGGGGGCTTAAAGTTGCTTGAAAAATTCTCACCTTTGAATTTGTGGGCATCTTTGAAGGACCGTGGTAAGCACAGTTTTAAAGACAGAAGTTTGATATGGACAATGTATGTTCCCAACCATTCTGTGCATGTTGTGTTGAAAGACTGATCTTCTGCAATGAACAGTTTAGAAGATATGAAGTCTTTAAAATGGAAAAACTGAAACTTGGTGCCATCTTTGCCATGTTATTAAAAAAAAAATGTCACGACTCACCACCATATTATCAACAGTTTTGGAAAGATTAGATGTCTGTTCTTAACATATCCAAAAACTGTGATGGTATTCTGCCTCATTTGGTCACAATGATTTTTCAAAAACCCACTGTTGTGTGACTTCCACAGCTACTATGAAAAATTGATATTAGTGGCATCTTCGCCATGTTATACAAAAGAAATAACAGAACTCACCACTATGACATTTACAGTTTTAGAAAGACTCAATGTCTGTTTTTAACATATCCAAAAACTGGGGTGGTGCTCTGTCTCATTTTTTAAGAATGGACTTGTAAAAACGGCTGTGTGACATCTGCAGCTTGCTGCTCTATTGAGGTGGGGCCCCTGCTCTGATCTTTGCAGGCTACATGGGGGCCCTATCTACCAGTATTTGCCATAAGGCCCTATGTGCAATTGTTCCGCCACTGTGAATGACTTGAGCAATTTGAGTCAGACATTTTTGATACAAGATATTTGACCTGAGCATTTTCGACACACTCAATATAATACGGCAAAAAAGTAAAAGTGGCTGTTGACAGTTTTTTTCAGCTTTTTCTGTAACTACATTTCAGTAAATCAAAGGTTATAGACGTGTGTAAACTTCATCTTAGGCACTGAAAACCAAATACCGGAATAAAGTGATGAAATATTGAATCACTGAAACATCCCCGTAGATCTTCAAACAAGGACATCCTGACTATCACCACATCTCAATGCTTTTTATTACAATTCATAAAAATCTTTAATAACTTGTTTACCAACTTTGATGCAGTTCTGAGGCCTGCTGTGGATTATTTTGGATTGTTTATGAGATATTACTTTTTATCGTTCTACATTTGATTTGTGTTTCACTCCATGTATACATGTATGTCTGCTTGTGCAATTGCATCAGGGTTAATGTAGAACATTAATCATTAATACATAAATTGCTCAGTTCTGTGGCAGAATTGACCCTTGACAAGCATTCAGTCAGTATTGCAGTGGTCTAGCACCATGCTCAGGGTAGCTCAGTCATGGTGATTGGAGGGGCAGGACAGCTGTTTAGTCAGGTTACCTCCTTACGAACAGTCTCCTCCTTTTGTATCATCACTGTTTTTTTTCTCTTCTCCATTACAAAAGTGTCCCACCCCCCCAAAAAAACCATGACAAAGGTGACCTGTTCATAGAACTTGGCCCCGCCCCAGTCCTAACCATGACCGAGGAACCTAGCGCATTTTATTGGTTCATGGCAAAGGTCTATGTGTTAAATCATTTGACATGCACCTCTACTAACAGATCAAAGTTGCAGAAGTGATGGAATATTTGAAATGTGTTTAAGTAAAATATCCAAATATATTTTCAGCTAAAAGAAATTTGTTTAAAAAATTATGTGCTGAAATAAAGTTTGGCAAACATCCTGTATCAAGACTGTGTGTTAACAATGCTACTTTACAAATCAGAATGATTCAATTAATTTATCACTACTGCAATTCAAGACTTACTTTACGATGCAATAGCAAAATGTTAACTCCTACAGTGTTGAGGTTTAAACACATGGCCATAACCTTTAATTCACGAATATTTAGTTACCAAAAATGTAGTTACCTAAAAGCTACAAGAAAAAGAAAAATAATAATGGTATATAAATCACTCAACTGTTTCTTATTGTGTGCTTCAAAATACTCAAGTCACATTTCTTGTATCAAAAAATGTCCTGTCTTTCACAGTGTCAGCCCAAATAGATTGGCACCCAAAAGTCTGCAAAGGTCATGATTATGGCCCCTACCACAAATTCAGGAGGGCCCTGGACAAATGCCCTGCTTGTCCCCCTATAGCTCCGCCCCTGGTAATTCATGTGACTTAGGCATTTTCACAGGAGCTGCTGATGTAACAGCAAAGGGGTTTTTCAAGAGTCATTACAAGACATTGATGCAGAACACCATCCCAGTTTTTGGATATGTTACAAATAGACATCCTATCTTTCCAAAACTGTTCAGTTCATTGTGGTGATTGCTGTCATTGTTTTGGTATAGCATGGCAAAGTTGCCCCCCAATATCAGGTTTTCATAAGAGCAGTGGAAGTCACACAACAGTGGGTTTTTAAAAAATCACTGTGACCAAATGAGGCAGAATACCATCCCAGTTTTTGGATATGTTAAGAACAAACATCTAATCTTTCCAAAACTGTTGATAATATGGTGGTGAGTCGTGACATTTTTTTTAAATAACGTGGCAAAGATGGCACCAAGTTTCAGTTTTTCCAGTTTAAAGACTTCATATCTTCTAAACTGTTCATCGCAGAAGATCAGTCTTCCAACACAACATGCACAGAATGGTTGGGAACATACATTGTCCATATCAAACCTCTGTCTTTAAAACTGCACTTACCACAGTCCTTCAAAGATGCCCACAAATTCAAAGGTGAGAATTTTTCAAGCAACTTTAAGCCCCCAGAAAACGGTGGTAAATGACAAGAGGATGTGTGAAAATCTACATTTCACAAGTACATGTTCCAAATGTTACCCCTTGAAATTCATAAGGACCTACTTAAAGTATTTTTTTAGATACAACACTCTGAAAGTGGGCTCTCTGAGAAGTCTGTTCCAAACGAGTCAGGGGGGTACCTGACAAAAACATTTTTAATGACAAAACTATGATGAGTTGAGAGCTATAATTTTGCACTTTTCCTATTGGGACGTTTGTGAACCTCCTTGATTTTTTTCTGCCAAATCTGAGATGGTCGTGCGGGATGATTCGGAGATTTGGCGTGGAATGACCCTTCTCTTCTTTTTTAGTAAAATGTATTATGTACTGGAAATGTATAATATAAATGATGTGAAATGAATGAAAATGTAAGCTTATCATGGGTATGTTGAATTTTACTTCATTTAACCTAACAAGGAGGAAAGATATCAATGATTTTAACATGCTTCCATTTATTTCAACTAAGTCCTAACTTTTAAGTTGACAAATATTCAAATATTACATACTATAACACATTTGACGTCTAAAAATAAAACAGCTGCACTCCTGTAGGCAATGGGACATTAGGTCAGTGCAGTATGACTATTTTGGTTAATGACACACTGAGAACGAATTGGACTTTTATTTTGATACCGCTTTCTGCAAGTTTTGCGCTTATGAATCAGTTGCTTCCTATCGTGAAACTGCCGGTCGTGAGAAGCATAGAAGTAAAATCAGAAGTCAAATTCAATTTTAAGTGAACAAGTGATAGGGTTATGTTATGTTAAAATGTGAAAGTTAAGGTAACAAATAATTTTAAAAGATCGTTTTTTTTAGAAGTGTATGCACAAGAATGTTTCACAAAACTCCTGTGAAGCTGAGCCTTTTAAAACAGTCAAATATTATTTTGGTTATAGTGTTAAACATCAATGTTAACTAGGCAACAGCACAAAGTCCCCTTCATTCGATCAGAGTTTAACTGGTTACATATAATTAGGCCTACAGTTGATATAAGGACAGCGCAGTGAATCTGATGGATATGTTCCATTATCTCGCATTTTGCCGTCCGGAATCCCCATTCAATGGCACGTGGATATAGCCTACACTAGGCTACTGTAACGTAAGTCATAGTCTACTTTGTTCTGCTATTCTGTCGTTTTTTGTAAATTCATGTTCATTTAATTTAAATTGGTCAGCATAAAGGCTGGGGGCAGTCACTTGCGCTAACGTGGAGAGAGAGGGGGACAGGGAGACGCTGCCGGTGGTCACTCTCTCTCTTTTTTTTTTTTAAACCGTGGGCACCGTGCGGTTGCCCACTACCCCGTTCCGTGACATACAAACCGTACGGTTTCGGTTTGCGACGCAAACCGTACCATCCCTAGTGTGTGTGTGTGTGTGTGTGTGTGTGTGTTGCAGAGAAATCGGTCCATTAATTAGAGCATAGTGCCAGCCTGCTAACAGGTGCACAGGTCATTTTGGGAAGTTTGGCAGGATGGCTACTGTGCTGCATCAAAATAGTCTGTTCAGCTCTTACACCTGTTGGCTTATCCCCATATGGCAGTAAACACAGATGCAAAAAGAGAGAGGAGAGGAAATACAGAGCACAGAGAGAGAGACAAACTTTTTCCCCAAATGACCAGACTAAGTTTAGTGAAGCACACAATCGAAACACTGTGTGTGTATGCGTGTGTGTGTGTGTGTGTGTGTGTGTGTGTGTGTGTGTGTGTGTGTGTGTGTGTGTGTGTGTGTGGATTTGAGTACATATGTTTGTGTGTGACTGAAAAGCAGCATGTACAGTATATCATGTTCATAGTGTAGTAGTCAGACAGACTCGTGAGTCGTGACACATCAGTATTACTGCTTATTAAAAAATATACAACCTCAATCCACAGACCTGAAGATCACAGATCCTGAACCACCTACCACCTTACTACACTGACCACAATTACCATCATTGTCGTCATCATCATCATCATTATCATCATCTTCATCATCATCATCCTCATAGCCACAGTTAACACAGTGCCTTCATCTCTTTTTCTTGAACTCAAATGTTATTACAGTTCTTCATTTTGATTTGCAAAATCACAAATCGTTTTAAGCACAAAGCACAATCTAAGCACAAAGCTGACATTTTTGTGGGATCTTTGACCTATAGCTGAATGTATGCGTGTGTTATATGTTTAACATGCTCTGCAATAATGTGTATAATGTCCTATGTATTGTGTATTGTGTACTGTGAATCTATCTACTCTGCTTGACACCTTAATTGCCTCTAAGATTAATAAATGTTACTCTTCTCCGCTCTACTAACTCCAGTGGTCCAGAGACACAACTCATATACGTAACTCTCATAACTTTTACTTTTCAAGACCCAAAGTATAGTTACTTGACTCACCTCTCTTATGGTGCATTCCCCAGAGGTAGGACCTTCCCAATAGGCAAAAAGGAGTCAGCTACCTCCCACTTGAAAGCGTTCCAACCAGCAAGCTAACCAAACTACAAACATGGAGGGACAAAAATACATATCCACTTCTCAAAGATGTCAGCAATGTAAACAATGAGCTGTAAATAACACCATTCGTTTTTATTCATTTCATCTTTGAAAGAGGCAATTGCAATAACTACACCTTAGAAAGGTTCATGGGTGGTTTTTGCAACTGTTAACCTGTCCAAATGAACTCTATTTGTCCATAGAATGGTGATTGCTGAGTAATGTGCAACATAAACTGTTCCCAACACTGTGCGCTGCCATTGCTGTGATGACATCACGATTGTCAATGGACGAAGTCGGTTTGCTTTGCTTTTGCCCCAGCTCACGACTTGAACATTCCGCTTCAACAGGCGTTCCAATGCATTTCAGCAAGTAGGAGGTCAGAAACATCCCATCTCCCAACCCTGGGGAATGCACCATTATTCTCACTATTTCTGTTTTCAGGCGTTCAGAACTACAATGTTTACGTAAAAAAACACCTTCATACTGGGCTCTGTTCTTTTTCACATGTGACCATGTACTTCCTTCTTGACGAACACATTGGCATCACCGTTAAGTTTAGAGATACTGTTTTCACTGTTTATTTCCACTATTACTGTTTTCAGATTGGCGCCTGTGTGGAACGGCGCTGGTGCCCATGCCTGCACCAATTACATTTGGAACTAAAGTGCTTTTCTGTGATCCACCTGGCTGATTCATCATACCGGGCTCTGAACTTTTCCGTACGTGACTGTCTGTTACCCAAATGAACCTGCTGACATCCACGTTGTCACGGTTCGCTGAGAAAAAAACAAGTATTTTTCAGTTTGCATCGTGAACCCACTTTCTGGTTCTCGAATGCTCAGACCTGCTGCGTGAACACTGGCCGGTTCAAGATTAGGCGCTGGAACAGGCAACGGCACGGTTCTCTGTCAGCCTGAATGCACCTAGAGGGAAAAAAACAAGATTTTTTTGGTTCACCTTGCAAGCCAACTGTCCGGTTCTCCAATGCTCAGATTCTGAACATGTCAGCCAGGTCGAGATTAGGTGCAAGCCAGGACATCCATTATAGACAGAATGGAAACTCCAGTTTTCAAAAGGCATCCAGGAAGAAGATTAAGTGGTCCTTGTACCATTCATGTAATTCTATTTTCAGACTGTCTATCTTTCTATCTCTCCCTTATACAATGAGGGAACAATGATACAATGAAAGTGTCAAAAAATGTCCTTATCTTCCTCTTTCCAACACCACGAAGTGGTCCTTCAACATTACTAGTTTGTATTCTTTTATCCCCCCCTTTCTCTCTCTCTCTCTCTCTCTGACTTTCACTCTGTCTCACTCTCTCTCTTTCTCTCTGATATTTTTCCTGCCATGACATGCTGTAAAGCAGTCCCACATGGTAGCCAATAATCTCATCAGGGTGCTACAGCAACACTCATGGGAGGGCATTAGAGGGCAAAGCATTCAGGGATAAATAGTCCTCTATGGCATTATAGATGCATATCATTTTTCTGCCTCTGTCCAGTTTTATCTTTTTACCTTGGTCTGAAACCTTTCTTACCTCTCCTTAATTCCCTCCATCTCTCTCTCTCTCTCTCTCTCTCTCTCTCTCTCTCTCTCTCTCTCTCTATCTATCTCTCTCTCTCTCTCTCTCTCTCTCTCTCTCTCTGAGTGCATTTCTAGATTCTTGATTTTTTGTTTTCTTCAAGAAAGTTTTACCAAAGTGTTTTGTGGTCTTTTGTAAATGCATGATTCATGCTGTTACTATGGTATAAGATGTTAACATTCGTCGAGGAATATCTCTGACATTAACTGCACAAATAGCTTTAAAAAGCATATATAGCATATTGAATCAACGACATGTCACGTAACTGTCAACACAATTCTGACATGGTAGTCTTTATTTTTTTTAAGTGTAATTGTAAAATGTCAAACAAACTGAGCAAAGAAGACCAACGACTGAGGAAATGTCAGGAAATTAACTAAAGCGTACACTCCGTTATCAGGATATTGTGCTAACCAGAATCGGTTACAGTTCAAGGCAAAACTTTTAGAGAAAATCAGGATGGAATCGTGTGATTAATGCCAGGCATTTACATAGAGCTGGAGGTGTATGCTTATTTTAGCACTGTAGGAACCAATGAGTGACTATTTATTGAGGTCCAAAGCCATTTCATTACCACTGCCAGTGGCACACAATAGCAGGAGTTTGGATGGGTCTCACAATAGATTTCACACAATGCATTGCATGTGGAGCCAGCAGGCAGAAGGGAGAGCCATGTGCAGGAGGCATGGAACACGTATATGACAGCCAGCATGATATGGAGACAAAGCTCCTATTGTACCTAATGACAGAATCATATATTACAGTTCTGCCTGACAGCGCAATTCATTTGGAATTTATCAAGGGTATTTCTGTATTCAGTATGATATATAGTGAGTAGGAGGTCTGTGTTACATCTGTTGAATCCAGCACACATATTCATACAGCAGGTGAGATACAATCATTGACACATATGGTACAATGCACTGCACAAAATGGACCTGTGAGCTAGGCCTGTCACGATAACAATTTTTGCCAGACGATAACGATAACAAGAAATTATTGCGATAATCGATAATATTGTCTCTCTCGCCATTTTCAAACAATATAATGTGCAATAATGCTATGCAAGGTGCGGCCTCCTTCTTGAAACATTGAATTTAACATTTGGGCCAGCACCCTCAGAGGTTTAAATAGGCCTAATTAAGATTGACGCCTGCTCGAAATGTGTCAAACAATATAATGACGTAAAAATGCAATAAAAATGTGCCTACACCCCTTCACATTTGTAAAGCATCACGGCGGGATGTATAGGCTATATGTGTTTTTAATTACATCCTCATGGAGCACAATAGGCTCTAAATCGGCTTTTTGTATTTATTATTAGGGTAGGTTATAGTCTTACTTTAATATTTTCTGTTATTTATCTTTCTCAAGCACACTGAATGGCTTATAGGCCTATCCATGGTGTGATGTAAAATAACCTACTGGTGGGGTATTGTTAATTCACAAATTATTACTTAGACAGCTTATTTCACCAAAATGCACGTTGTAACTAGCTAATTGTCAGTCAAAACCCCCAGCCCTGTTAACCCTCTGAGGTCTAAGGCCTTTCAGAGGCTTTTAGGCTGCTTGCACCACCCTGACATTTTCAAGTATTTTCAACTAACAGTAAGCATCCATGCAAAAGTGGAATATATGGTTGTATTGTGAAAAGCCTGACAAGAAATAATCTGAAAAAAATTGAATGTCATACAAACATGTTTTATTTAAATTGAGTATAAACACAACTGTACAAAAAAACAGGTTTCAGAGGTCTTCAAAAAGTTCAAGAAAACACACAATAAATATATCTAGCCAAGACTTTTGAAGTTTGAATCTTGTAAACAAATGTGTTGGCAGCATAAAAGTGAAAAGGGCATTTAGAAATGTTTTGTTGTTTCCATACAAAATGCAAAAAAGAATGACTATGTCACTGCCACTGCCTGTCTCATTTGAATACTAATGAGATAGGTGTGAACAAACCTCTAATGGCCCACACCCCCCTGTCAATCCCCATGTGCTCTGATAGCCCCAACCCCCCTGTCACTCTACGTCTGCTGTGTTTACCCTACCTGAAAGGGGCGTGTTGTCACCTCTGAATAGCCACTCAAGCACCGGTACTTTACATGTGAATAGCTATAGGTGTGGCTGCTACAGGCAGAGAGTACAGAATATGCGAAGATTTCTTTTCACTTTCTTTAAATTGGGCCAGCTATATAATTTATTTAATATATATATATTTGAAATCTGGAAGGTCTGAGGTTTCTAATGGTGTAACTTATGTGTTTCAATGACAAAAACTCACAGAGTTACAGATTTGTTTTTGGAGACATGTCAAATTGCCCTCTCAAGGGCAATTAGACCTCTATGGGTTAAAGGCATTTCAGCATCAGCAAAAAGCAAAAGAGCATGAACAGATGCACAAGTTCCAGGTGCAGGCAGCGCTCGCTCTCTCTCTCTCTCTCTCCCTCCCAGATATCCTCGACTGGAACAAGTTGCAATTCTGCGCACTTTAAAGTCCTTTATGAACGCCCATACATTGATTCTTATGAGTTATGAGTCGCCATGCCTCTGTTTTCCCCTGTAGCGCGCTCAACCGTTCACATTCTCCTGGTGTGACTGATTTAAATCCACAAATCTTATCTTCATTATTTGCTTGCGGACTGCCTACTCATATTGTTAGGTCTAAATAAACAAGAAATATAGCGAAAATCACAAAAAGAACAGACAACGAACGTCGGGGTTAGAGGCGCATTGCAATAATAGGGAGAAACTCTGCAAGGTTTAAAATAACAGCCTCAGAGCAAGTTTGGCACGACTATTTCATGTTTGCACAAACACGTCTTCGTCGTGGATATTGGGTTGCTACGCATGTTTCAAAATGAACATTTGCCTCCGTGTTGGAGCTGTTCATTCCCCTCTCTGAGGAACGTTGCAGGTGCGCTGACTGAGATTGGAAGAATATTGCGCTCCTCTAGCGCTGATTCTTTGTCGAGGCAAGCGACGCGCGGGAACACCAGCGTTATATTTCAAAAACGCAAGTAGCCAGATCAATGCACCTTTATCAACCAGAACTGCACTGAAACTTTAAATTACACCAACATTTAAGCGTCATTGCGCTGCGTTGGCATATAACGCGCCATCAGTAGGCTAGTCTTACCGCTACGGTAGAGAAAGGGAGAGGGGGGAAACAAAACATCACGCAAATAACTCGTTACTTATCGGGGCCAGAAAAGTGATCGTTCTTGTAAAAAGTTATCGTCCGATTTATTGACTTATCGGATATCGTGACAGGCTTACTGTGAGCATTCTCAGCATGCACGCTTACACATGGAAGCATGTACGCACACACACACACACACGCACGCACGCACGCACACACGCACACACACAGAAAGACATTTTCTTGGAAGTTGTGATGGCATCCACAGTGGCCTACACATAGAATAACAGTACATCATCTTCAAAATGAGTCGGAATGTGTGAATCCATTAGGACGCCGTATTGTATGGGGCGCCGTTTGTAAAGCTGACTGTGCTGAAAATTTCAGCAACATTTTGTCACATTTATCTTAAATTCCATCAACATTTTGTCACATTTAGCTTAAAACAGTGTTTTTAAAACGGTGTGAATTTTTCAGACTCCCCTTTTTGCACATTTAGAACAATGAATGTTAAATCTAAATAATGTATCTAAATGTTAAATATAAATCTAAATAATATATAAAAATGTTCAATCTAAATGTCAAATCTAAATAATAAATCTAAATCTAAATGTTATATCCAAATATTAAATCTAAATATTAAATGTTACACCTAAATGTTAAATGTTAAATCTAAATGTTAAATCTAAATCTAAATGTTAAATCTAAATGTTAAATCTAAATGTTAAATCTAAATGTTAAATCGAAATAATATATCTAAATGCTAAATATACATCTAAATAATATATCTAAATGTTAAATCTAAATGTTGAATGTAAATGTTAAATCTAAATGTTACATCTAAATAATAAATCTAAATCTAAATGTTATATAAACTTAAATCTAAATGTGAAATCTAAATCTAAATATTAAATGTAAATGTAAAATTTAAATGTTAACTCTAAATATTTAGATTTAGATTTAACATTTAGATTTAACATTTAGAGTAAACATTTTTGTGTTTGTAACTTAACTTATCTAAATGTTAAATCTAAATGTTAAATCTAAATCTAAATATTTAGATGTAAGATGTAGATTTAACATTTAGGTTTAGAATTAATATTTAGATTTAACATTTAGATTTAGATTTCACATTTAGATTTAAGTTTATATTCAACATTTAGATGTATTATTTAGATTTGACATTTAGATTTAACATTTAGATATAGGCCTATTATTTAGATTTAGATTCAACATTTAGATATAACATTTAGATTTAACATTTAGTTTTAACATTTAAATGTAACATTTAGATTTAGATTCAACATTTATATTCAACATTTAGATTTAACATTTAAATGTAACATTTAGATTTAGATTCAACATTTATATTCAACATTTAGATTTAGATTTATTATTTAGATTTGACATTTAGATTGAACATTTTTATATATTATTTACATTTATATTTAACATTTGGATACATTATTTAGATTTAACATTTATTGTTCTAAATGTGTAAAAAGGGGAGTCTGAAAAATTCACACCATATTTATAACACTGTTTTTTTAGCTAAATGTGACAAAATGTTGCTGAAATTTTAAGCACAGTCAGCTTTACAAACGGCGCCCCATAGTATTGGGACGCGATAATGAGGAGCTGAGAGGGTGTCGAAGTCCCATGGTGCTTTGCACAACGTGCCCCTTTATCAAAAGATAGCGACCCCCAATCCCCTTATTCCTCCCTCCATTAGTCTTCTCCATCCGCCAGCAGGGCCGGTTCTGGCTTATTTGGTGCCCTAGGCGAGTTTGAGTTCTGGCGCCCCCCCCCCCCCCCCCCCCCCTTTTTTATACCTTACAGATCACAAGAGTAATATCCGTAGTAAGCTTAACTAAATAGCATCAAGAACAATAACCGTTTTTCATCAAATGGATTTGTGGTTCTTTTTGACAGGCGACCAACACATCAGATTGAGTCGCATGAAAGTAGCTTCACTGTGTGGTATGTTGGATGTGATGGTGGTGGGGCCCCCAACCCCAGATGAGATGGAGGTTATCAATGTGTTTGAATTGTAACGTGAAATTGAAATGCCAGGAGAGTGATACAGTAGGCCTACATTTGCATGTAAAATGCATGTGTAGACAATAAGCCTACCAAGGAGGTCTGCATTGATCTACACTACCTACAGCATCACAAAGCATGGCAGCATAACAATTTTAATAAGCTACACATTTGTGCTGTCTTCCAAACCAATTTCATTTCTGGACTGGAAATAGTGGTGCATTTGTGAGTAGGAGAATGAGAAGGGGGCTATCTATGTGTTTGAACTGGAGGGACAGGGTGAGAGAAAGGGAGAAGAGCTGTCACGCTATTGAATTTCATAATATACAAAATATAGTAAATAGCCTCACTTGTCTGCTGTGCATGGTTCTGTTACATGATTAATGTAGGCTATGTCATTCTGGTCTGGAAATTAATGTTTTTTTAAGCTTACAACAAGCAGGTAATTCATGTGGATGGAAGGAGATATGGCAGCTAAAATTGTTTTAAACATTGCACCAGTCTTACTTTACATTGCTTGTCAACCTAAGCAAGTAGGCCTATTATGATATCAGGTGGGTGTTAGTGAGTAGTGAGTAGGCTACTAACAGCTACTTTACTGGATTTCATTGCTTGGCATACTTGGCTAATGTTAGCATGCTAACTAGCGATTTCTCTGATCAAAAACAAAGCTCTTTTTCTCTCTAATTCCAAATAGTAACCTCATAACTATTAGGCTTTCCATAATCACAAACGGTTGCTGATTAAATCACATAGTTCCAAAACACCCTCTGAAACTCCTGCATCATGCAATGAGTGGTTTAATGAGAACATAATAATCTCCATCCAGCAGAGCAGCACTATTGTTTGCGCTTGCCCTCTCTGTCTCTCGAGTGAGTCTCCAAATTCAAAATAGAGCGCAGGCTGTCACTCGTCCCGCCCCCTTTCTCAGAACTGTCTGTTTATTGGTTCACAGACTTCCCAGAGACAGTTGGAAGCGATATTACTATTGGCTGAGGGGCGCTTTGCCGTGAGGAGCGCTTTCGCCACTCTTTGTTGATTGCGACTTCATAAAAAAAACTTCATATCGCAAAATTACGCATAGGAGAGCGCCATTTCGGCGCCCCTTCTTCACATGGCGCTCTAGGCGACCGCCTAGCCGGCCTATGCTAAAAACCGGCCCTGACCGCCAGGACATGTTAGCATGTAAGGGCAGCATGTCCTCATTAGCTGCCAACATTTCACCATACCAGCATATTCACACAAGAGACAGTGACTGACTGCCAGGTCCTTGACAAATCCACTAAATGAGAAACGCACACGCACACACACACCATACTAAATTCACTAGAATTCGGTATAAATCATAAAGCATTATTTCATGTTGATCCTCCTTTCACGCTTGAAGGGTTTCTTATCTGACGCAAAAGACTCGTCTGCGGTTGGTAACAATGACCCTCTCATTACATGTCACAAGCTCATGTGGTGAGCTCATGCTTTGTGTGTATGTGTGTGCAGTGCATGTGTGCCTGCCAATCTACTATGTATGAATGTATGTGTCGTGTGTTAACGTGAGTTAGAGAGTAGTCATCGTGTAATTGTTTTATATTATGTACAACTGCCCCGGGGGAGATTGCCATGTCGGCCCATCCAGCATGGAATAGAATAGATCATCTTTATTGCTTTGTTATGTACTGTTGCCCAGAGCTTACACTGCCTCTATCCACCAGCCCACCAGAAGAGTCATCTGGTCTCTGGCCATGTGTGGCTATGCCAGAACCACTGCTCACAAATCTCTCTCTCTCTCTCTCTCTCTCTCTCTCTCTCTCTCTCTCTCACTCACACACACACACAATACACAATACATTCAGTCTTTCATTACCATTATCCATGTCTTACTAAAAACATGTCAATGATAGTGCTAAACAAATGTGTGGTTGGTTTCTGAGAAATTACTGTGGCCAGGTGGGGTTGCACGGTTGAATACATGAATAGGGAAAAATGGTGGACACATGTGTTCTGTCAACCGTCTTAACTTGGCTGCCTCTGCTGAGTACAGCGCTGTTGAGGCAGACAGATGCACCCTCGGGCCACCTGGAGGCATTTTTAAAGACTGCGTGGACAGAGAGACATGCTAATGTTCATACAGCTTTTTCCACACACAAAAAACGCTTCAGGCAAGAAAAGGTTTTTGGTCCGTCCACCTGCATGCCTATATGATTATGAGAAAAGGCTCAAATTTATGATTAAGTCAGGCACTTACAGCAGCCAGTCACTTTCTGACAACAGTTGCGACACCAGCATGCTTAGTTGGAGAGAAAGCGAAAGATGTAATTTGTAGGAAATTACCGTGACATTCAATTGACCCAGCATGTACTGATTTTATGGCCATTTGGAGAAATGTCATTTAGCCCCAAAGCCACGGACGGCATGTTTGAGAATGAGGCCGATTGTTTGAGGAAAGCGCTGGTTCTCCCTCCTGAGCGCACATGGACTGCCTGCATGGAGAGTGATCTCCCTGGAGGGAAAAACGCTTTATTTATGTGCATCCTGTAGGCCTATACGTAGGTAGCCGTGTGTGTGTGTGTGTGCGTGCGTGCATGCGTGCGCGTGTGAACAGGGCAGAGAGATGTAGGGGGAAAAAAGGATGAGGAAACGACACAAAATGCATTAGAGAGCTTTCAAAGTTGGAACAGGCAGAGGGGAGGCAGGACTGAGTCGGGCACACTCAAGTCAGCTTGTCAATTACGTTCACCGCTTGTACAGTCTGTACTTTTATCTGTCATCTTAGTTCATGTCAGGCCCCTTGTAAGCTGTCAGGAAATATAGGAGACCTACATCAAGCATTGTGGCATTTTTAATGCTCACATCGCAGGGGCCCTGATAGATAGAGGGCAGAGAGGGGCAAATATTGCTATCCGTGTAGGCTACATAATTTTACTGTTTAGGATGAATAGTTTTTCTTTTTCTATCAGGTTACTGTAAACATTTTTCATTTCCTAAGTGCATTATCTATAAAGATCCAGAAATTAAGCTAGTTACGTGCACGCACACGCGCACGCACACACACACACACACACACACACACACACGCGCACGCACACACACACACACACACAGAGAAAGAAGCATCATAAATAATATTTTACAGATTAGATCATTCATGCTATTAATTTAGAAAGCATATGCTTGGTCATTTCAATAGTTGTTACACACTTACACCATTACTCCTATCCTATGAAAGCAGTGGAGCATAGCAGGGAAATGCTGTCATAAGCTAGACCAATTATTCCTCCCCACAACATAACTATTTTCTATTATAGAGCAGCAGCAGCAGTCAGCGTTGGCTCCAGTCTGAATCAGACTCTCTGACAGCGCTTAGTTGGGTCTGACCAACAGGGGCACATGTGGCCAAGACCACCCACACAGTTTTTGAGGAGAGACCTGGCTGAGGAACGGGGGGAGTCCGTCCCTATCAGAGCAGGGCTATTAAAAATAATGAGAGTCAGCTAGCCGTCTCGTTCAGGTGGTGCCCGTGATGGATTGTTGAGGTCCCGCCGTCATAGTTACCTGTTGCCATGACAGCAGCACACTACAAGGAGGTCTGGTGTTGAAGAGGTGCCAGCCTCAGGAGGAAGAGGAAGAGGAGAAAGAAGAGAAGGAGGTGTTTGTATGCGTGTGTGCGTGCGTACATGAGGCTAGCACATGATTTAAAGAGGGTTAAGCATTACCTAATGTTTGAACAATGCTGAACTCATGCTTAACAAGGAGTCATTATAAAGTGTTACCCAAGTTATAATTGAAAGAATGCAGAATGCGTTTACTAACATGTACATTTTACACTACCTAAAGCCCACCTGGGAAATCCCATTGTCATTGTGACACAGCACTCCACAGCACTCACTGCACACAACACGACAGCATTTTATGTCTCACCCGTGCAGGGGGCAGCTTGAAACGGCACTCCAAGGGAGCAGTGTGGCGGGATGGTACCATGCTCAGGTTACCTCAGTCATGGAGAAAGAAGGGGGAGATCACTTGCACCACTACCCCCACCAAACCGGTAGGTCAGGAATCCAGCAACCCTTGGGCTACAAGCCTGACACACCTTAACTGCTTACTCATGACTGTCCATCCATGCCCATTGCCTGGGACCATACACAGAGATTTTGAAAGAAGCCTGATGGTGCTGCCACTGAAAACGTCCTGTTATTGGGAGGTTTACCAGACCAAGTTAAATTGATGTGTTTGGTCCCACAGCACGGCAATCCTGATATACTGCATTTTTGAGGAGGGGACTGCCCATCTTTTCTGACCATAACTTTCCATGACATTTCATTGGGAAAACGCTAATTGATTAGTGCAAACTGCTGCATATCACTTGGGAATGTGTTGGACGAATTATTGGAATCCTTGTAAATTAACCCCCTTCAATAAAACCCCTTACGCTGGTTTATTGTTATATGGTTTCTCCACTGATTGATATTAGGGCATAAACATCTTATGGCTTCACGCTTCAACAGGCTTTACAGTTATATGGTTCAAAGTGTGTGTAACTGGGTCTGCTGTGTGTCTGTGTATGGAGGCTTACATGATCGATGCATACCCTCTCTACGCTTCGGTGCCATTATGCGTCGATGTGTAGAAAAAAGTGTCACCTGAATTTTTTGATAATTGACACATACGTACATACGTACATACGTACGTTACATGCATCTTCATTTGGAGATACTTGCATCACATGTTAACGTGTGTTGCAGTAGCCTATATTTTTAAATGCGTCCTAGCATCTCTATAAGAGGGTATGTCCGTCCGTCGGTCTGTCTGTCCATCTGAAACCCATTCCTTAAATTGTCATTCCCTCCAGCCCTGCCGTGGCCAAACGGTATGGCACTCGCCTGCCACGCCGCTGACCCGAGTTCGATTCCCGGCCCGGGTCCTTTGCCGGCCTCTCCCTGTCCACTTCTCACACTGTCCTATCAAATAAAGTCGAAAGAGACACAAAAAAGCCATTCCTTCCTGTGTCCTGAGTGCATAGACGGAGCCACCCTAGGCTGCTGATAGTCACGTGTGAGGGTGTGATGATGTCTGCCCATGAGGCAGTGTTTGTAGGCTTGTTTCGATCTGCTCACCCTTTCTATACCACCACACCATTTTTCATTATTCATCACACACACAAACACACACAAAGATCCACTTACCGTACAGAAAGGGGGCGAGGGGTAAAAAAATCCTAAACGTCATTTCTCTTATTTATTCACTCCTCCACTGCCTCTGCTCACATTATTATAGCCTATACTACTATCTTGTTTATTCATATTCAATTGTGTATCTCTCCCCTCTCTCTCTTTTTCTTCCCCTCTCGCTTGCTATCTGCACCCCCCAACCCCCGCCCCCTCACACACAGTGTTTACCCTTGATTCTTTCCTTGGCATACATGTGCTCCACCTCTCTTTTTTTGCTGTGTGAAGAAAATACTGCCTCAGTACAGTGGCTCTAATGGAAATCGATTTGAGAGAACAATAATGGCACATCACTATTAAGTGCTCATAAGCAAATAGGATGCCAGAGCTCTGAGACGCCCCCTCTTTCTTTCTTTCTCTCTCTCTATCTATCTCTTTCTCTGTCTATCTCTCTATCTGTATTACTTTTCAAGGAGTCAGCCTTCCCAACCAAGCATGTCGAAATACACACACAAAAACACAGACTATCTCTGATGAAGCCCCTTGTGTATAATTTCAATTTGCCTCGAAGCCTTGCTGGACAAAAACTTATCCGGTAAGTGCTTATTACCTGGTTAGTGCATAGTGTGAATTACAGCTAGCAGACACTTTACACTCTGGCCATGATAATGAATAGAAAGGGTGCATTTATTTACTACATTGTGTGTGTGTGTGTGTGTGCTTGCGCTTGTTTGAGTACAGTGTTTGTGTGTGTGTGTGCGTGTGCGTGTGGGTGGGAGGAAGAGGCATGGCTGGTGCTTTTAATTTGCAGTGCAGATCAGCAATGAGTGACAGTCTAGTAGTAGTAGGTGTTCAGGGGATGCTTGGAATAGCGCCGGCCTTTCTAGAAGGCAGGTGAAGCTGCCAGATGCAGTATGTGCCTGATCTTATAAGACGCTCATGCCTTGGGTGCCGCATTGATTACTGCTCAATTTAATTTCCTGTCCCCTTTTTCATAAGCCCTTGGAATATTCCAGAAGGTCACGTGTGTGTGCGTGTGCGTGTGCGTGCGCGCGCGTTTTGCTGTGTCTGTTTGCATGTTCATGGGTGATTCCGCCGAATCGGTACATATTCCCAAATCCACATGCCCCAGAGATAAATGGCCATAAAATCATTAGAATAATAATTACTTGCATCATTTTAAAGCACACCAAATTCACAAGTAATATTCTTTAAAACTATATGATGTCTGCTCTTGTGAATTTGAACATTAGCTAGCTAAGACCAAATAAGCCTGAAACAGAAAGGACAATTTCAGGCTTATTTGCTCCTACCCATATAGTTTGAAAGAATATTTTGCTCCTAGTCATATAGTTTGAAAGAATATAACCTGTGAATTTGGTGAGTATCAACATAGAAATCATATCTTTTTAAATAATGGGTTAAAAAGTGGTAACAGGAAGGACACTGTAAATGTCACCCCCCCCCCCCAAAAAAAAATAAATAAAATAAAATAACAAAATTCCATGCTAAATAAGACTGTATATTACTTTTTATGTGGTGAAAATCCCTTTCTTGTGAGTGATGTAACCTCCTGTAAATTATGTAATTCGGGGAATGAACCATTATTTTACAGGGGTTTCTTTATCTCAGTAACAGGATTGACATTAACTCAGGGAACACTGCAAAATTATGAAAACAATTATAGATATTACACTTATGAATGTTGAAAACATTGCTAACTACTACATTACTCCTAGAACAACATAAAAATGTGAAAATAATGTGATTTCATCTATAATTAACAAATAAAAGACACCTTGAAAGATAACTTTTTACTGTGAGGGACAGGGAATATGTACCGATTCGGCGGAACCACCCTCATATCTGTGTGTGTTTGTGTGTGTGTAAGCATGAGACTATGACTGTTCAAGTGTGTAATTGCTTATTATCTTTTTGTTATGTGTATGTGTACGTACTGTATGTGCGTGCACATATTTCTCCCTGTGTTTGTGTCTGCTGGTGTTTGACTATTTCACTATACAGTACAGGTGAATCTGTGAATGTTCTGCCGTCAAACCTGGTTGGAGGAACACTCCTTGGGGCTCTTGGGGCTCCATCTTGCAACAGCCAGCCAAAATCAACCCCACCACCCCCTTATAATTATAAATCTTCCTATGCTTTCCCTGGGTGTTCAAGGCTTTATACAGAATGAATGCATAGAAAAGGCATATCTGAAACAAGTTAAAAAAGACTAGGGCTGTTCGATATTGGGAAATATCAATATCACGATATATATTTGGTAATACTTTATTTTAGGGATACATCTATTAGCACTAATACATACAATGTGCCTGCATAAGTAACTTATAATGCATTTAAAAAGCAAAATCAAACATTTGTTAGGCATGTATGTAAATGTCTTGTTCATGCACAATAAGGGATTTATTACAAATTTAACCTTAGTAAGGACCTAGTGGGCCTTAGCGATTGCTTAGTACATGCCTTACAAGTTACTTATGCAGGCATTAACATTGTATGTATTAGTGCTAATAGATGTATGTTAAAATAAAGTGTTACCATTTTTTTTGACGATTATGTAAAGCTTGCGCCAACACAAAGATGATGAACTTTGTCTCAAATTCTTCCAACTTACCCATTGCTTTTCCATTTATTTAAAAATTTTATGTATTTAGGCATGCAATTGCTTTGATTTTACTGCCCTCTGCTGGTCTGTGTCTACCCCTACACCTTGTTCAGTGCTAAGCACATAACCTGTCCTACTGTATAGGACCTTTTTGTGAACACTTTATATTTGTATTATGACTAAATTTAATAATTTACCAAATAATCCCTACTACAACACCTTAATATATCCATACAAAAGGGTCTATAAGCTTGCATTTTGAAACACACACTAAGATCAATGTTAATCACACTTAAAGGGGTTTATTCAGGGTCCGTGTACGGTCAGTGTACCTTCTGTTCATTTCATTTCCAAAGCAGAAACGGAAAACGGGAATAGAGACGATTTTACAATAACAGTTTTCTCCATAGAAAATGATAAAACCAATAAAGAGACATTTTTCAAAAAAACAGTTCATTGTGGTGTTATGCTTTGATTTTCAATATCGTTGTTGCCAATTATTTACATTCATTACAGGGTACTGAAAAGACGGAAGACGGCCCGTTTACCGTTTTTCAAACGTGCTGCCCGCCAGCACTGCTACATCACGACCAGGCTAATAAGGTCGTTCATGTTTTTTTTGTTTTTTAATTATCATTATTATTTGCCAGGCAGCGAGCATGCCCACTGTGTCCCGCGTGAAGCCAATTCGAAATGAGTTTACTTCTGTTTATTATAGCCGTTGTCTTGGCTGACCCATGGCTGCTTTTGATGGTAATTATGAATTATGTTGCCACGTAACAACTATTGTGTTTGTAACTGCGTGCAATACAAGAGAAACAACGGGAAAATGCAATTTCATCTATTTACCTCTGCACATTATGCTTACATGTAATGATTTGTCCTTTGTCGCCACCTGCTGACGCATGATGGGTATGGGACATCTTTCAAATGGTCAGTTCTTGATTGGTGATGTAGATGAGGCGATTACTTTGCATGTCGCATGCCTTATACATCTTCCTTAGCTAAATTCCTTAATTGATCAATCAGTTACGAACCAACAAGTGTCTCTTCCCTAACATTGACTGTTTAAAACTGCACCAGCAGCACAGTGAAACAGCTGTTTTATAATTGAGCTACTTATATATTTTTATTCATTTTCATTTTTTCCATAATAAGCGCTCTTGGTAGGAGCAAATCATGCAAAATAAAAAACCATACCCACCCAAGCAAACAGACCAAAGCAGACTTGGACAAAGTATCTGATATGTGTAATCTTATCAGCTCTAATGTAATTAGGCCCGAATTTTTATGGGGTGTTAACCAGTAATCTCTACGTTATTTCTCGTGCATGATCTTGCGAACCTTCTCTGATCTGATTATGTGCTCCAATTGCATTTGTGTAGGTGGATGAAAACACCCTCTACCTGACGGATGACAATAATGTGGCCATTTTCCCAGAGGATGACGGCCATTTCAGCACGGCATCACTGTCTGAGCGGGGTCACTACGAGGTCTGCGGGGATGGTGTTGAGCAACCTGCAACACAGGCGGCCCGTTTTCTTTTACCCGGCCTATGGCGGCATCAGGTTCGGCCAGGAACCTGACTGCAGCTACCAGATCTCCTGCTCTTAAGTCCCTTCAAAGGTGAGTAATGTGCTTAAAGTGATGCTGTCCCATTTTTGGAAATACATTTATTTTACACCTCCCCTTGAGTTAAATAACAGGGTTTTACCGTTCTATACTTTCAACCGTTCTCTGGGGAAGCACTGGAGAACGGTAAAACCATAATATTAAAATAAGCTTATTTGAACGTCTAAAATGTAGTCATTTTCCTAAATGGTATGTACATAATTGTACTGTCTTCTGTTAATGCCTGCATAGTGGAATAGTCCATGCCAGGGGATAGCAAACCTTACCATAACAAGATAACGGAAGCTAGCGTAGCCATATACCCATACATCCCAGCCATTTTCATAAGTTAGGGAAATAAAGTTGCAAAGCATTACATGGTGAATTGACACAGTGCACATTTAATTATCCTTGTTATTCATTGTCTGTTTTGTATTTTGCCTCTCCTTGTAGCTCAAAGGCGGGTTCAGCTGGTTTGCAGGGTATCCTGGACAGGATTGAAGAAGTGGTGGATGCTGCACAGTGCCTCCCAAGTGTCAGTTCGTCACTCGCTCAGCTTGCCAGGACCCAGAAGGGCACCATCTTGGTCCTCAGCGACAGTGCAGCGGGGCAAATTAAAGAGGCATTTAAATGTGTCATTTGCCAAGGTCAGTAGAGAATGTGTAGTGTATTTCAATTTCAGCATCATTTATCTGTCTTACAGGCAGAGTTTCCATTTTAGGGGAGTTGGCAAATGGGTGAGATGTTTCCAGGATTGTTTGAAGTACCAGAAAAGGAAACAATCGAGAAATCAGAACTGATTTTTTTGTGTATTAAGCTATATGGGGTCAATGACTGGGAACTGAGCTGCCATTGTTTTGTTCACCCTAATGGATCATGCATTGCAAGGCAATAGTATTAAAACCTTTTGTATATTTGTTTTTGTTTTTTGTAGGGCCAATGACCAGTCCCATGGCAACCTCATGCTGCAACTCACTTATTGGCTGCCAGCAGTGCGTGGAGCAGTGGCAGACTACTTCTCTGGATACGTGCCCCAAGTGCAGAGCGGGCTTCTTTTCTGGCCAAGTCCACAAAATTTGTGGACTAGATGAAGCCCTCTCTGCACTTGGGGACATTCCATAGGTTTCTTTTGTGCTACAACCTGCTGCTTAGGCTTGGGGTACGCGCTGGGCGCGCAAGCCTGGGCAGCGGATGAGTGCTTGTTGAATGCTTGTCGTTTTAACTGTTTTTCTTTTCGTGCTACAAGTGAACCTGCTGCTTAGGCTTGGGGTACGCGCTGGTCGCGCAAGCCTGGGCAGCGGATGAGTGCTTGTTGAATGCTTGTCGTTTTAACTGTTTTTCTCTTCGTGATACAAGTGAACCTGCTGCTTAGGCTTGGGGTACGCGCTGGGCACGCAAGCCTGGGCAGCGGATGAGTGCTTGTATTGCTAACAAATAAGTTTTACTACACCTAATGTTCCGATGGTTTGTATTGCACACAGTTGAGCACATGAAATTTGTGCTGCTGAAGTCTTAATGTTCTTGATTAATGTTCTTGATTGTTTGTTTGTATTGCCAGGGCCGGTTATAAGCATAGGCCGGGTAGGCGGTCGCCTAGAGCGCAATGTGAAGAAAGAGCGCCGAAATGGCGCTCTCCGATGCGTAATTTTGCGATATGGAGGTTTTTTTATGAAGTCGCAATCAACAAAGCGTGGCGAAAGCGCTCCTCACGGCAAAGCGCCCCTCAGCCAATAGTAATATCGCTTTCAACTGTCTCTGGGAAGTCTGTGAACCAATAAACAGACAGTCCTGAGAAAGGGGGCGGGACGAGTGACAGCGTTCGATCTATTTTGAATTTGGAGACTTATTCGAGAGACAGAGGGCAAGCGCGAACAGCAATGCAGCTCTGCTGGGTGGAGAATTGTTATGTTCTCATTAAACCAGTCATTGCATGATGCAGGAGTTGCAGAGGGTGTTTTGGAAGTATGTGATTTAATCAGCAACCGTTTGTGATAAAGTAAAGCCTAATAGTTATGAGGCTACTGTTTGGAATTAGAGGGAAAAAGAGCTTTGCTTTTGATCTAAGAAATCGCTAGTTAGCATGCTAACATTAGCCAAGTATGCCAAGCAATGAAATCCAGTAAAGTAGCTGTTAGTAGCCTACTCACTAACACCCACCTGACATCATAATACTTGCTTAGGTTGACAAGCAATGTAAAGTAAGACTGGTGCCATGTTTAAAGCAAGTTTAGCTGCCATATCTCCTTCCATCCACTTGAATGAATTACCTGCTTGTTGTAAGCTTAAAAAAACATTGTTTCCAGACCAGAATGACATATAGGCCTACATTAATCATGTAACAGAACCATGCACAGCATGTTTTCATGCTGAGTGATGTAGTATTGCAGACAAGTGAGGCTAAATATTTTGTATATTATGAAATTCAAAAGCGTGACAGCTTTTCTCCCTTTCTCTCACCCTGTCCCTCCAGTTCAAACACATAGATAGCCCCCTTCTCATTCTCCTACTCACAAATGCACCACTATTTCCAGTACAGAAATGAAATTGGTTTGGAATCATAGACAGCACAAATGTGTAGCTTATTAAAATTGTTATGCTGCCATGCTTTGTGATGCTGTAGGTAGTGTAGATAGGCTATCAATGCAGACCTCCTTGGTAGGCCTATTGTCTACACATGCATTTGACATGCAAATGTACTGTACCACTCTCCTGGCATTTCATTTCCATTTTACAATTCAAACACATTGATAACCTCCCTCTCATCTGGGGTTGGGGGCACCACCACCATTACATCCAAGACACCACACAGTGAAGGTACTTTCATGCGACTCAATCTGATGTGTTGGTCGGCTGTCCAAAAGAACCAGAAATCCATTTGATGCAAAACAGTTATTGTTCTTGATGCTATTTAGTTAAGCTTACTACCGGTAGGCTATTACTCTTGTGTTCTGTAAGGTATAAAAAAGAGGGGGAGGGGGGGGGTGGCGCCAGAACTCAAACTCGCCTAGGGCACCAAATAAGCCAGAACCGGCCCTGTGTATTGCACAATGTTGCGCTATTCTTTCGATGCTGTTGATAACCAACTACATTGTAAAACATGTTTCACAATACACATTTTAACTGTAATATGTGTTTTGAAATACAACCTCCGATATTAAATCTTTCACAGCAATACAACTTTTGTCATCGATTTATTTTCAAAGTTTTACATGTGATTCCAATTTCAGATTTGTTTAACACATCAGGTAAGCGCTTAAAGGGCTGATGACACAAACATGAATCAATTAAACTATGCAACATGGCCAACATGTTTGATTTGTGTCATATACACACCAAAAGAAAACGTTGTTACGTGAATATCCAACTTTTAATGCACCCAGCAAGGAAAATTATTCTGTGGCCCGTTGCCATGATATGACGTCAACGCCAGAAGGCGCTGTGGTTCTTCACTTCACACTATCACTAGCTGTTCTTCACATTCGCTATGGACGCCCAGGATGAGTATGAACGCAGCAGCTGTAACAGTCTCGAAATGTTTGTCAGTGACGATGAAGATGATGGCGATTATGATGGTGATGGTGATAGGCCTATGTACTACGGCCATATCCAACCGTATAGATTTGAGCCTGTGCCTGATAAAACAACAACAGCTAACTCCGATGAGGTGGAAACCCCACAGGCAACCATGGGTCCAGCTGCTGCATCACGAATGGAAAATAAAGATTGGTAGGTCAACCCGTCTTTGTGACAAGGATTACTTACGGAATTAATATCTTAACAAAGTGTTGTTGTTGTTGTCGTGTGTGTAAACGATTCATTGGCTACATCACGTGTTAGGACATGAACATGAACTGAATAGGACCTAGAGATAACTACGAATAGCTAGCCTACCACAACACGCAACTATGCCTGAAAAATGTATTATATAGCCCCTAATAGCCACCACAACACGCAACTATGCCCGATGACTGATACATTTAGAGCATGGCAGGGACGTCATCTAGTTTATGGTTTCTTATCTTTGTCCTTGAATGAAGCCAAAAGTGTTACATCAGCGTAAGCAAAACACAACAGGACACAATGTAGCCCACTCGTAATTTAGCTTTCCCCTGTCTATTTAGCAATTAGCCGTCATATGACAGAATAAAACCATAAATCCAGGGTGGAAACTTTGGTTGGTTAAAAGTTGGTGAGGTTATTTTGTATCAGTAACATGTAAATAGGCCCAACGCAGCCGAAGGCAGTGCTTTCCCATTGCTCTCGATGCATTCAGTTGAGAAGGCGATTGACCAATTCATTTTTAGTTTCTTCTTTTTTTTAACCGGGTGATGCCTATTTCAGATATGAACCGTGTAGGCCTACATCTACCAAAAGTCAGGCTGCACATCCGCATAGGCTACTCACTGACAGTAGGCCTATGAATTGCACACACAAATATCCGACTACGGACAGTATTCAAAATGTATTATAGGCTACGTATATGATTATTGTGTTCTTACTCCACCTGGTGTTGATAAAAGGACATAGCATTTTCACAGGTCTATCTGCTTATTTGTGACGAAGACTGGATGGTATACTACTGCTATTCTATTTGTGCAGGTGTCAGTGTGGGCTGTGTGTAGCCATGCTTACAGAGAGGGAGAACATTTGCTGTCGGGAGCAGGAGCTGGTGAATCAGAAATTACCAGATGGAGTAACCTTCATCACCAGCCATCACAGCTTGTCTGCGGTGTGCCTCAACGAAGATGTGTTGAATGGCGCCTACATGACCTATAAGCAGTATCTCCGTCTGGATTATGGGAACAATTGGAGGAGGTATACTGCTTATAGGCAGTTTGTTCGTTGGGTCTACCATTATCTGGGCGAAAAAGTCAGAGTTCCCTTACGTGCCTGTGCTGTTGCTAAGATAAGACAGACATTTCCCTTGCAACAAGGTCAACATGTTGGCTTCACTTATGCTGACTAAAGTGCATAATTAAAAGGTTTTTTTATATTTGAAATTGGCGTCTATGGTTTATATGTTGTTATCTTGCAATATCAGTCAATAATATTAGTTCTATTTATGGTTGTCAATAGAACAACAAACAGTTCAACAATTTGATGTTTACCACAGTCATGTACAAAAATTGTAATTTGTATCATGCACACGGTGTAAATAATATTGAAATCAACAAACTGATCCCACATGAAGAAATTAGGTTATGGTTCTCTTTATTTGCATTTATTGGAACCTTGTTCTGTGACTTTGGATGGCCAACTCTTTGTCTGGACTTTCGCACGCTGAGCACAGTGGTGGTCTGCAATGTGAGTTGTCTTCCCCTTCCCCTGAGTCATGGTCTTCACAGAGACTCTGGACAATTTTCAGAAGCTCACCCACATAAACTGGAAGGCAACATACATGATTAAAATTAAGAAAAACAACTTTTTAGCTGGTACTGTATCATATATATATATATATATATATATATATATATATATATATATATATATGCATTAACATGAAAAGAAAATTACCATAGGTTGTATCCTCAGAGACTTTTCTTACAATGTGGCCTCCCTTTTTATATTTCGGGTAATGAACACCATACATCGGTACCCCATCAGCTGTTACAGCTTGTGCCCGATGAGCATTCTCATTGAAATGAAGTGCGGCGAGAGCTGTCCTGGAAAAAAAGTGATATGGTTAGTCAATCCTTTTTTTTCTTTAAGTTTTTTTTTTGTCTTTTTCGACAGGACAGTGTGAGAGGTGGACATGAAGCGAATGGGGAGAGAGACGGGGAGGGGTCGGCAAAGGCCCTGGGCCGGATGGTAGACTAGTGAGCTACCGGTTGACCATGGCAGGGGCCGGTTAGTAAATTCTTAACAAGACCTCTCACTTGATAGTCCAAAGACGTAATCCCCCTTCCTCACATATTATTTACCTGCATTCCATTCCAGTGAAGGAGAAGCATGTCATCTTTGGAGCAAACTGATTCACCAAGCTATGGAAGGCCTCAATGGTCGATGTCTGGTATGCGGGCGATAGACGTACGATGTCATTGCATAGTCTTGGGTTCAATACAATCCTTTCCAGTTCCACAGCAGCTCTTGTACCTTAAGACACGTCACAAGAAAAGAGAACATGCCAACGTGCATTGACATGTATGGTTTGCAAATACAGGCATCTACAAGACAAACTGTCCTATGTATCATATTTTTGACATTAACTTATGAAATAGGTCAGGGTTTCCCAAACTGGGGTGTGGTGTAATTTATAACTTGTCATGCAACAATTCCGTAATGATGACAGAAAAATCATCAGGTCTACTGGAAAAGAGGATAGCCCAAAATGTGAAGCTGTGCAACATTCGCGTAGGGGGTGCACAAACCGCAATGAAATGTAAAAGGGGTGCACATGGGAAAAAGTTTGGGAACGGCTGAATTAGATAAATTACAGAAGCATGTAGTGGATAGAAACGTACATGGTTGAAGCCAATCTTTCTCATCAAGTTGTGCATGCAGACATCTGCTGAAGCGACCAGGGAAACCATGGTGTTGTGTTGTGGATGTGGTAAATCATGGACTTCCACTTGTCCAGCACCAGCTCACTGTCGTGTGGAGGGGATGACACAACACACCAGTATAGATGGTTGGTGATGTTGCCAATCCACCCGGTCAAGGCCTGGCACCCCTTCAGCTGTGCAGATGCCTGAAGATTTTTCTTTAGACCTAGTGTAATTGAAACACAGAGTATAGAGTATGTCAATGAACAGAGTACAAATCATGTATCATAAATTCCAACCAGAAATTATTGCTGTTCATCTGGTGACAGTGAAATGGACAACAGCAGCTGGACCAACTGTTAACTGACATACATGTAAATCAGTCACAAAATATGAAAAGCAAACAGTAATATTGTACCTTTAGCTACATGCCAAATGTCAAAGAGATGTTTGATGTCAGGGTGATGAACTCTGATGTATTTATTTATTGAGATGTGTCGGTCGGTGATGAGGGTGTCGATGGGAACAAACGTTAGGATTCGATCCAAAGATCTAGTCAAGCCTTCCTGTTCCATATGGTAGCTACTACCAACCTCATTACTCTAAAACAAATACAAAAAAGCGTTAGGCCCAACCTTTCGTCTTCTTACTTAATGGAGACTCCTACAGAAACATTGCCTGATGTACATGCAGCACTGTTAAACATACCTGTACAACCTGTATGTCAATCACAGCCTTCTTCCTTAGCTCCATCATGGTGTACGTGCCGTATTTGGCTGAATGTCCTGGGGAGTCAGCTCGGCCATCCCCACCACACACTATTCCACCATCCTCTGCCTGTAAGCTGGCCAGAATCCACAACTGCCTCTCCCTCCACAGTTACATTACTGCCCGGTGTAGAAACAGTTTTTGGTGGCGAAAAAATGTGCGGATACTCATGACAGCAGTTCCCATGTGTGTAAGTACTCTCAGCACTTTGGTTGCTGTTGCTCCGGCAAAAAGTATGCCTGAGGAGAGCAGAATGTTCCCTGCAGCCAGTCTGCCGTAGTAGGGTTGACTGTCCCAAGTGCCCCCATGATGGCAGTCGGCACATTTTATCGTCAGCTTCAGCAGCGTCCCCGACTCCTTTCTGGTGCAGATAAGCCTTCTGCTTGCACAGGAAGGGCAACTTCCCCAAATGCTGATGAGTTGTAGAACAGCTAACCAAAATACCAAGTAGATACGATGGTCCTGACCCTGTGAGCAGTTGTCTGGTGAGTGGTCATGGTGGTGGTCTGTTGTGTCGTACTCTTCGTCCATGGAGTCATCCGACGTCACATAGTCTGGATCATCTGGATCTTCCTCGGCCTCAGTCTCACTGTCAACATCTAGGTCTGAATCTGTAACAAACGTTGTAAAACACACAAACAATGTAAAGGTTATTTTCAAAGAGCAAATTATATAACAATATTCATATGACACAAATGTACAGTCTAACCATGTGAATAGAAAAAAACTAATATCAGAAGTCCTTTTACAACACTTACTGGCACTGGAGGAAACTGCATTAGGCCTATCGGTCTGATTACAGGCATCGGCAGTATAGTGGCTAGGACATGTTTGAGTACCTGCAATTAATTATGAAACCAAATAACACATCTCACTCAGTTTATGCCTTCAACTATCCTACATAGTAACTAGACTTGTGACTGCACCAGCAAAAGAAAGCAAATTATTTGTCAATACCAGAATCAATGGGCATAATATTCCTGCAATGTATATTTAGGCCTACCCATTTCTTTGACCTTAGGCTTGGCAGTGACAGTAGTGCTTTTAGTGGATGTTTTTTTCAGAGGGAGGTCAACTTGGCAGCTGGCGTCACAGTTCTGAACAAAAGAATGGACAAATACTGATACTGTACGCAGTAATCATGATGCGTGATTGTATCTGAATTTAGATAAGAAGCTCGATATGGGAACGTTCACGATAGGCCTACCTCCGTGGCTTCAGATACACCAGCTCCATCATCATACGTCCTCTCTAAGACATCGGCAAGAACCTACCATTGAAATGGGGGAATGCAACACACATAAGGTCCAATGACATTAGGAAAGAAGCCTATCGTTTCAAAAGAATAATAGGCTAACAACAACAACAACAACAAAAATCTATATCTTAGAAATCTGTCATCGGGATGAGCCCCACAGCCTAGCAACGCTGGTACGGTTACGACGAGTCGACATCCTCCAAAAGCAGTACCTATACGAGCTGATAAAATGTGAATACAGTTCTATACAAGGGGCCCAACTTTCATAAAACGGATGCAAACTGTTAACACGCTGTATCAATGTGTTGATTTCTTCAGACTTGAATTATTACACCCTTTTTTACTAGGGAAGCCATCTCGTTGCTAGGGACTCTTTGCTACGACTGATAGGATACATTATAACCTACTGGGCTACATTTATGCTTATCGTGTTAAAACTAGTGCTGTAACAATTGCTCGGCCTACCTGTATCTTGTGTTGTTTCAGGACACATGATCTGACACTGCTATTCGAGGCAGGTAAGCTCTCTCTTCGGAAAACTGTAGGAACCGCTGACGGTAGCAGCACACGTTTATGCTGAACTGGACAACCTAGCGACTCCTTCAGGGTGGTAATTGTGTCAAAACAATCTGTGCTGAAGTGATCAGAGCACAACAGAGATCTTGGAGAGGGCTCCCACTTGTCTCGAGTGCGCCGGACCTGCTTCACCCACTTCGCATGTAGCTTGTCTTTTGGGAACTTAAATAAGCTAACTCCATCCTTATTAGTGTTGGAGCAATAGCCAGCAACACAACGCGAAGGCATGATGCCTAATAATAATGATAATAATGACAATAATGATAATAATGATGATAATAATAATAGTAGAAATAATGATAATAACCCTGACGATACTGACAATAACGATAAGAATACGTATAAGTAAGTAATATGTTCAGCTACCGACCTGTCACATCAAAAACTAACCAACTGTCAATCAAAACAAACCGCAAATGAGGAGTGTGACTTCTGTCGCTGACGTCATCTTCATCTTCATCCTCGCTCGTCTCCAGGGTGCTGCAGCCAGTGAAATTCGCCCAAATAGGCACTTTCCAGATTTCGTTTATATATCATTCTGAGCTATTTTTTATGTTAAAAATCATATCAAAAAACGTAAAAAATCTGTCATCAGCTCTTTAAGTTATACACTAGCAGCTGAGAACATGGAGGTGTATTTATTGTATCTGCATTCGGGTAACATCTATGAGGTTGCGCAAACCGTTTTGAAGTGACAAGAAGTTATTGTTAACAGCATCATTAAATAACACTGAAACATCAGGGTAGAGCTGTGCAAATCTCTCCTCTGCGCAGCATTTGGTCTCCTCAGATGGAAAGGGGTCCTTTCCAAATTCAGCTGACCAAGTCAGCGACGCACCCAATTCTTCCTCATACATGTTTGCCACAGCAGAGGCACTGGGAAGCATGCTTTGAGGGACTTTTTTAGGACAGCCACCTGCAGCTAGCTCACTGGGAATCCCACGTCCTGAAAATAGGAAATTCGAAGATGCATTGATATGAGGATTGCCACAACATAACTTTTAATGCCATCACAGCATACAGCAACTTGGGTATTTTGTGTGTTTCTTCCTAGATGTCTCGTCAGCCAACAGATGAGACACTTGCGTAAATTATTAATAATATTGCTAGGTTGTGTTAATTATACCTAGCACTTTGTGGGCATTCCATGCGTTCACCAGTCTGGTTAATCCAATGTCGCTTAATGTGCGGGTCAGGTTTGAAGTGCAGTATTTGATTAAATCATCCTCCATATCAATAAGCTCTTGATCCTGCATCTGAATTAGGGCTTCTTTAAGTGGATAATTAACACGTTGGTTCACCTCTGACCATATCCTCTCCACACGATGGTTCTGTTGAATCACCAAAAAAGCGCAGGGAGTAACACAAGTAATGTAAGTATAGTGACAGGTTAATTCACTGCATCCTACTAACAATCCATAACTTATCAATTTTACCAATGTAGAGGCGGTTTGTCGGTATGGTGGGCCAGTGGTGTCGTGCCTCAGTCCTGACAATTTCTCCTGGATGTACAAGCAGAGGTAGAATTCCCTGCCGTGGTCAACTCTTAGTTGATCCCACAGCCCATGATGGCTAACTGCAGGTCTGCATAAATGGGTAGACTACAGGTTAGATTCATCACTTAATATTTCAAAATATTCTACAGTTTTCTTTATGGATTAGTGGTTGGATAGTCACCTGTACACTTCCTCATAGATCACCAGGTTATTTTTCACCTGCATACTTGAATGCGCCACAATGTTGCAACCATAGCCATCCAAGGCTATTACATGGGTCACGCCAAACATCACTAATTTCTCATTCTGATCCATGTGAAGTTTGTGACCCATGTAATAGCCTTGGTAGAGAATAGGATTCAGATTTCGCGCTCCCTTTAAGGGACACATACCACATTCCATAATGATGAACAGTGTTGGGAAAGTTACTCAAAAACTGTAATGCATTACTGATTACATATTACTGTCTTTTCAGAATAATCCCTTACACTGCAATATTACTAGGCCTAGGCCTATATAAAATTAAGTCATTACATTACTTTTGCATTACTTTAGTTACTATCGCCAAAAGAACTGTAGCTGGCAATTCATTACAGTGTTAATCAAGCTCATGAGTCATGCCTTTTCCCAGGTGTTTTTGGCAGCATAGGCCCTACAAACTAAAAACTACCATGTTCAGAAGGCTAATGGCTTCTTTCTGACCCGCCACTGAACACCACTAAAATCCAGGCATTGTCATGTCATTGTAACTTGAGTTATTTGTAACTAAGTAAATATTACAGATTTTTTTGGCCATGTAGTCTAATGCCTTACATTACTGCATTACCTCAAAATGTAGGCCTAATGCATTACAGTAATAAATTACTTTTACAGTAATTTATTACTGTAATGCATTACCTCCCAACAACTGATGATGAAGGCCTATAGGCTATAAGAGTAGGCTATAGGTGAATTTGTATGGGAGGCATGGTTGTAGGTTAGCCTGCCTACAAAGAAAAAGCGTATTATACCTGACATCGCTGCTCATGGTACGGGCGATGGATATCTCGCAGTACCTTCCCAACTCTGTGTTGTGCCACACGCACCCCTGCTGCCTCCAGGTACCCAGTCATAAACTTACGGCCATAGGATGGGCCTGTCTGGTAATGAGAAAACAATAGCCTATATCTCAGGTTATTTTTATTCAAAATATGAAAAGGGTACAACAGTAGGCTGTAGGCTATATTTAGCCTAGGTCTTTTTGTATCACGTAGCCCCTCATGAAACTGCAACTTGCGTGCCGCGATTTCAGCACCATGGACAGACCTTGGCGCGCCAGTCGGCTTCCAGGGTCGGGCAAATAGCACCACAGTTTACGCAGATAATTTCAAGAGACCAGTTTCTGACTTTTATAATTTAGGTCTTGCATTTACTGTAGCTGACACGATATTGCCAGGTAATGAGCAGCACGGCTCAAGTGCAAAATGAGTGACTTGCAACTTCTATTGGCCTACTATGGGCCGTCATATCATCGTCACCTCGCCTGTGTAAAATTCCAAGCAAATAATAGTTAGGCCTAGAGGCCTATGCCTACTTTATAGCTTACATATTCTTCAGATAACCTAGTGAAAGATAGCCTACATAGCCTAGCCTACCTCACGTATCGAGCCCATTACCGCTCTTTCCAGCTCCACATCAATTACCAGTCCTTTGCGTCGTATGTCGTATTCTAATACTCATTTCAGAGCACATCTTCAACCCATGTTGTTTCAGTGTGGCGGAAATTTCCGCGTGTGTCTTGCCAGCTGCGAACAAGTCTTTGATATTCAGCATGAATCTCGATCGCAGCCATAACTGATAGGCAAACAAAGTTTAATCAGAGAAATGTCGGCTTGCATAACTTCCGGGGCACATAAGGCCAGAGATGAAAATATAAAAAAGTAAAAAATGCCCCATCGGCTTTTTTTCATTTCCGTTATTTTGAAATGAAGTAGAAAATAAAAATTGGAAATACAGATCAAAATTAGTTTTTTCGTTTGTCACTAAAACAAAATAATGAAATAACCAGCCGTTTTTTTGTTTTTTTGTTATTTGGTTCCGAATCGAAAAACAGAAGAACGAATGGTACACGGACCATTCAGCATTTCTCACTGAAACAAAACAAAAATATATTAAGAAAAAATGTAAAGTTGCTAATGTATACAAAAATATGTCAATTTAAAAAAAAAAAAGACTGTTCTTATTTATATGAGGAAAATACAAAGAAATACACTTCGTTCCACTTTTTTAAGGTTTTCAAATACAACATAAAAAATATCATTTTGATATATGACAGTGGCAAAATAAAATCAAAAAATAAAATGCTCCACTTTTGAAAGATTTGACACATTGTTTTTTAAACACCCACAATTGAAAGGGTGAAGTAACTGTAATGAACATGAACTTGGAATGAACTTGAAATGAGCTGGCATCTGAACTAGGAAATGCTGCAAATGCTGCTAAAGATTTTTTTTGCTAGAAAGACCAGCCTGTTGACATGGTCAGGTTTCAAAGATGCTCGCAAACTCTCTCTGAAGAGGAACTTGTGGCAGGTATACACAAGTATTTTCTGGCAAGCTTTGAAAGACGCGGGTAGATGGCCTTTGCATATCTCCACCATATCAGCGCGCCCTTCTCAGGATCTATTGTTTCGGACTGAAAGTAACCGCACGAATAGACCAGGCGCGATGCGATTCAAGCGATAGAGCGATACGCACGATTGAAGAGACTACAGTATATCCGTTACAAGCAGAAGGCAAAGCATTCAAACATTCCCATTGGCTGTGGTCACTGACCTCTCTACAGTCATTGGCTGTTGAAAGTAGGCCTGTCACGATAACAATTTTTGCCAGACGATAACGATAACAAGAAATTATTGCGATAATCGATAATATTGTCTCTCTCGCCATTTTCAAACAATATAATGTGCAATAAATAAAGCTCTTTTGACCCCCCCCTCAGAACTCATGAACGGAATACGGTATGACCACCAAACTTTAGGGAGATGATCTACATATGGACATCTATGAATGACATCATTTTTGTGTCATTATCTGGTATTATGACGTCATTATGACATCATTTGATTATAATGCCCAAAATCTCGCCATAATGTATTTTCCATCAAATGTAGGTACTGCACTTAAATTTTAATGATTATATGTTTCAGACAACTTTAATGCTCACAAAGCTGTCTGATGCTAATGGAAATAACAGAAAAATATGAAAAAGGAACAATAATGAGACTTAGATCAGTGATTTTCGGTCCGACATACCTGTCAGAAAACTGTTGCCATGGCAACGGCAAAAATGATAAACATAATCTTTTGGTACTACCAACAAAATTTTAGGAAAAGTCACCAAGTTTCGCAGTCATAGCTTAAGTCGTGAAGGAATTATACGACATCAAAGTTGGTGCGGGCACTTTTAGCCCCCCCCCCCAGTCTGGATAGGGTTAACATTTTCTGTTATTTATCTTTCTCAAGCACACTGAATGGCTTATAGGCCTATCCATGGTGTGATGTAAAATAACCTACTATTGGTGGGGTATTGTTAATTTTGTTAATTCACAAATTATTACTTAGACAGCTTATTTCAAATAAATGCACGTTGTTACTAGCTAATTGTCAGTCAAAACCCAAATCAGTTATGAGTCGCCATGCCTCTGTTTCTCCTGTAGCGCGCTCAACCGTTCACATTCTCCTGGTGTGACAGATCTAAATCCACAAATCTTATCTTCATGATTTGCTTGCGGACTGCCTACTCATATTGTTAGGTCTAAATAAACAAGAAATATAGCGAAAATCACAAAAAGAACAGACAACGAACGTTGGGGTAGGAGGCGCATTGAAATAATAGTGGAAACTCGGGGAGGTTCAAAATAACAGCCTCAGAGCAAGTTTGTCGCGACGGCACCACTATTTCATGTTTGCACAAACACGTCTTCATCGTGGATATTGGGTTGCTGCGCATGTTTCAAAATGAACATTTGCCTCCGTGTTGGAGCTGTTCATTCCCCTCTCTGAGGAACGTTGCAGATGCGCTGACTGAGACTGGAAGAATATTGCGCTCCTAGTGTCTAGCGCTGATTCTTTGTCGAGGCTTATAAGCGACACGCGGGAATACCAGCGTTCTATTTCAAAGACGCAAGTAGCCAGATCAATGCACTTTTTTCCAACCAGAACTGCACTGAAACTTAAAATTACACCAACATTTAAGCGTCATTGCGCTGCGTTGACCTATAACACGCCATCAGTAGTCTTAAAGATCGCCTCTCAACGTAATTTAATTAATATTGCCGTGTTCCCAATTGTTATTGAATGTGTTACGCGTTGGTCCTGTTTTAAAAAACGTTCTGGTTGCTTTGTTTCAAGACGTTTTTGCAAGCTGGCAAGGTGGCTTGTGGAGAAACGAGAGAGTGTTCCGTGTTTCTCGTGGAAATGCGTCTCTGATTGGCTCACTCCTCCTGCTCTCAAAGAAACGCGTCTCTGATTGGCTCAGTCCTCCAGCCTTGGGAGAGAATGTAATGGGAAACAGAGTCGCCACTTCCCCGGATGGTATTGCACTATAGGGGCGCCAACGGAGGCGTGCAGGCTCCATTCAGGGCTGTGCTCTTTCGACAGCGACCCCTAGGCGAGCTGTAGGCACGGAGCAACCGGAGTGAGCAGGCTTTATGTATGAGGCTTTGTGCTGTGTGTGTACCTGAGAGTAGCAACCAGCTGATAGCTAAGCTAAGCTATGTTTCGGACCACCAGACGTTGCTTGTTTTGAAAACAAGCAGAAAAAAATTACTCGACATGTTTTTAGATAAATGGGTCGATATAAACCTTTGTGGGCAACGCCTTCTTTCGACGTGACGAAACACAGAAAGGCTTTCGTGATTCGCTCGTTTCTCTGCATTATTGATGTAAATTGGGAAACACCGGGAAACACAGCCAGGAGAGTTGACGCACCGCTATGAGAGCCTTGCAAGTGAGTTTAACTTGGGGTGACCGTCCGATCTTCGAAAGGAGTGAGTAAAACTGAGTTTTATCGGAAGTTGGCCTTTAAGGCTACGGTAGAGAAAGGGAGAGAGGGAAAACAAAACATCACGCAAATAACTTATCGTTAGCCTACTTATCGGGGCCAGAAAAGTGATCGTTCTTGTAAAAAGTTATCGTCCGATTTATTGACTTATCGTATATCGTGACAGGCTTAGTTGAAAGGATTTCAATTTCAAACTGTCGCACTCGTCGCGTAAATCGCTCTAGTCTCCAGAATCGCTTTTGTCCCGCGACTCAATACAAAGTCAATTACTTCCGTCGCTCGCCTCGCTCTTGTCGCGGTAGGTGTATTTGTGCGGTAAGACTGGACCTCAAGAGAAATTACTTGGTATTCTTGTGGATGAGGCCCTGCACCCTGGTCTGTAGTGGCCTTGAAGAAGCTGGCCAGGAGCTTCCTCTTCTTGCTAGGAACTTCTGTACCAGCAGCATCCTCAGTATCAGCTGGGGCCACAGTTGAGACTGAAGGGGAAGGGGCTTCCACCTAAGAGTCAAAAACAAATAGAAAAACACATTCAACATGTGTTAATATATGAATATATATGATGCAATAATAACAACAGTAATGATAATAATAGCTGTAATAATAATACCATATAATAATACCACACAGTAAAAAAAATATTGTTGTATAAATGCATTGTTATAAATTACATTATTATTACCATAGTAGTAGCCCTGGCAGTTCCGGCATCCCTCAGCTCCGGTTTCAGTCGACTCACAATGGATTCCTTCTGGTCTTCCTCCACATACTTAAACTTGAATCTCGGGTTAGGGCAGACGCCATGTCAAGTAGCTCTTGTGTTTCACTGCCACTGTATTTCTCATTGAGATAGCCCATTATGTCATGCTTGATGGTTTTGGCAAGCAGTGTGACATCCTCCTGGTCTTTCAAGACTGAGTTACTGAAGAGATGCAGTGTTGGCTTCACAAGAGAGATGCTCACGTATTTTTCTCCTGACAGTGCGTCTGTGAACTCAACCAGAGGGCCCAGTGACTTTTTGACAGCTTCCAGTACATCTATGTCTTGCCAGGAGAGGGATAGATGATGCAGTTGTTGACAGTCACTGGAAAGGACATGGACAATGGCCTTGTGTTGTTCAAGGATTCTGGCGATCATGGCCTGTCTAGATCCCCATCTAGTCGGGCATTCGGTCTTGAGGGCGTGCTGCTGAGGCAGATTCAGTTGCTTCTGGACTTCTACAAGTTCCCTCTTCTTTTTCCAGCTGTAGCTGAAGCTACTGACCACCTTCTTACAGACTCCCATGGCACGGCTGATCTTGTCATCTGAATTCTTCATTGCATTTTCTAAGAATACAGAAAAACCACAAAGGTGTAAAAAAGTTTGTATTCACATTATTTGCTTAGTAAGGCTAACCACAACTGAATTGGAGGAAAGCAAGGACTAATAACAATTAATTATACCACAGCGACTTGACTTATTCAAAGCTCATTCAGGTTAGGATAAGCAAAGATAAAAAATAAAGCACAACACAAGTGTGTTAGTCTGTGCGCATCGTTTTTCAAAAGCATACTTGCTAACCAGTTAACAATTTGGTAATACGGAGTTTTGTCTTCAAAATAAACCCTTCTGTACTTTCTAATGAACATTGTAGCCAATTCGTCGACTGAATATGTTATCAGAATGTCCGTGTTTTTGTTTGTTTGCTTGTTTTAGAGAGCAGGGAAGTTCAGCCTAGCTAGCTTCAAGTTGTCAACTAGTTAGCAATAATGCTGTCAAAAAAGCTAACTCGAGAAACCGGTTAGCCAGTCGACAGAGGTTGGGTAAAATGTCATTTAACACAGGATAGGACAGCTACTCTGTACTCACCTATGGCCAATTGCAGTCGATGCCCGAAACATTGGCGCCTCGTCCATCCATTGATTTGTGTAGCCAGGTTAACATTCGCTGCGTTATCAGTGGTGATGCAGACCAACTTGCTTTCGTCTAATCCCCACTGCGCCAGAGATTCCCTCAATATGTCAGTGATGTTTCACCCTGTGTGGTCTTCTGACATGAAAGCCGTCTGCATACACTTAACTTTTAAGTTGAGCTTATTGTCGATGAAGTGCACAGTGAGGCTAATATATGGTTCGCTTGTGCGACTAGACCATAGATCCGTTGTTGCTGCGAAGTAATCCGTTCCCAGCACCTCTTTTGAAACTGTTGCTTGGCATTTCTCATACATCCCTGGCAGGACATTTCTGGTGAAATAAAGTCGAGAGGGCAGAACATAGCGTTTGTCAAGTGCTCCGATCATTTTCTTAAAGCCCTCGCCCTCGACGGTATTGATAGCTTGCATATCTTTGGCTAGAAAATACCAGATGGATTCGGTCAATGCCTTGTCCTCTATGAAGTTGTGGCATACTGAGTTGCCTTGTACAGCGTGCTTTGAATCGATGACTGGGTGATCTTGCTGGTTGAGGGAGTAGCAGTCGGCTGCGGGCTGTAGCTGGTTGGATATCTTTGGCTAGAAAATACCAGATGGATTCGGTCAATGCCTTGTCATCTATGAAGTTGTGGCATACTGAGTTGCCTTGTACAGCGTGCTTTGAATCGATGACTGGGTGATCTTGCTGGTTGAGGGAGTAGCAGTCGGCTGCGGGCTGTAGCTGGTTGGATATCTTTGGCTAGAAAATACCAGATGGATTCGGTCAATGCCTTGTCATCTATGAAGTTGTGGCATACTGAGTTGCCTTGTACAGCGTGCTTTGAATCGATGACTGGGTGATCTTGCTGGTTGAGGGAGTAGCAGTCGGCTGCGGGCTGTAGCTGCTTGGACGTCCCCAGGGACGTTCCAAATGGCGGCCATATTGATAAGGCCCCCTACCAAGTTGATAGGGTTGATTGCCATATTGATAGGGTCACCACGATCATTCTCGATCTAACACTAGCAGGCCCCTCCGCGCCATACCATCTGTAGCAGCCGAACTTCGCAGACGAAATCACAGACAGTACAATGACAGTAAGTGAGAAATACATATACGTCCATATGCTAACATGATATTTGTCATCAATGATGTTTTTATATTTTCGAACATTGTTTTTTGTGTATTGCTCGATATTGTTCGGCTGTCTCCTTGCGTTCGTTTGTTTACTGGTGGCATGTACTTGAATGTGCTAGCCAGCTTGACTGACAAACCGCGGTTATCCCAGCTTTAGAAGTATTTTGGCAAATGGAAATAGCCACGTTAATAAACAGTTCCATCATGAACTAGCTAAGTGTATTAAAAGCTTTTTAACCAAGAATGAGAGTGCCTTAGATTGGTTTCATTAAACACAATGTATTACACCAATGTCAACGAAAGATCCGATGCACGTGTTCTTTGGTCGCGTATGCACTATGTTGCTAAACGATAACAAGTGGCTAACTATTTGGAACATAGTTTGATGGCTATTCTTCGAGGCCGTTTCAAAGTGAAGTGTTTGCCACGTGTTAGTTGGCTATTCTTGCACGGCAGAGTGTCTTCATCGTGTGCTTTTGGTAAAAGCATGAACATGGGTCGATATTCATCCCAATGATACAGTAGGCCTACTTAGGTCAATGATTCATCCTGGTATGCTGATAAATATTAAATGTGGGGGTGCCGCGAAAAAATGATTTTAGGCTGCCACAAGTGTAGGGGTGTGGGTACACTATAATCACGTTCAGTATGGTATGGTAATACAATTGCAAAACCATTTTCTTCCTGTGTTGCCTGATGTGCCACCCTGTATCTATTCTGGGAAGGAACTGCAATGATTTGATTTGGACCTGCTTGGTCACATTCTACATAGGCCTCCTCTAACTTATTATGTGTCCTGTTTCCTCTTGTCAGGTGGCTGGGCAGTAGTGACATGCAGTGTTGCCAGATGTGTCTGACCAAATCCCGCCCAAAAGGTTCTCAAAAACCGCCAAAATGCGCTAAATTCCGCCCAAATTCAACAAATTACATTGACTTCTATGGGCCCAAAACGGCTAAAAAAAAACGCCAAATGGCCATTTTTTCCCATTTTTACCCGCCGACGCTCATCCCAAGTAGCCCAATTGGGCGGGCACCCACCCAATCTGGCAACACTGGTGACATGCCCATGTGCAGTGGTATGCAGTTAAATTCAATATCAGGGCTGAAAGCCCAAGGGATTTCACTGACCTATTGCTTTCCATGAAGCATTTCCCTTAATGTGTCATTGTACAACTTTGCGCGAGGGCTCGCAACTCATGCCAATAGCAGAGTACCAGGAATTTTCAGGCCACATGACGGAAGGCTGCTGGAGCCAACCCAATCAAATATATCTCTTGCCAGTTCAGGCCAAGTAAAGTTCAACTTGCCATGGTTAGCCCACAAGAAAGATGTCCCTGATATCGACGGCCACTCCATTACTGGGTCAGCGGAGCATTACGCTCTATATGACCATTTCACGAGGCGAACACCAAGGATGCCAGAGATGTGTTGCGGAGGGTGGACCTCGTACCAGAGATATGTGGCTGGGTGAATAGTCAGACTGCTGAACAGCTATTCTCCGGGATGAGAAAAAATAATTACTACTTAAATATGATGTCTCCTTCTTCGCACATCTTTCTGATGAGGAATATCTTACACCACCACAACAACGTTAAGAATTCCGTGACCATCCAAAGGATGAAGAAGATGCTTGGTCCAGGAGTTGAAATTCAATTCAATAGTAATGGACAGACAGTGCTTGGTATGTAGTACAATGACATCACATTTTCATTCTGATCGACACTCGTTGTCATTTGCACCTTTATTTGCATTATTGTTGATGTTATATTGAAATTTTGTAGGTTTTTGTACTAATTCATAGTTTTCCTCTCATCCCTACCAGCTGAAACCACAGGGGCCAGAGAACCCACCACATCTTCCATGCCACCACCTGCCGTTCCTCCAAGGCCATCTGCATCTTCCATGCCACCACCTGCCATTCCTCCAAGGGCACCCGCATCTTCCACGTCACCACCTGCCATTCCTCCAAGGGCACCCGCATCTTCCACGTCACCACCTGCCATTCATCCAAGGGCACCCGCATCTTCCACGTCACCACCTGCCATTCCTCCAAGGGCACCCGCATCTTCCACGTCACCACCTGCCATTCATCCAAGGGCACCCGCATCTTCCACGTCACCACCTGCCGTTCCTCCAAGTTTGCCTGCACTTATTCCCAGTCTCACACCACCACAGAATATATATTACAGAATTATCATCTTTTGTACTAACGTGTTCATTTGTTTTGCCACAGCTTGTGGGCCACACTGTGCCGAGTCTTTTGACCTCAAGAAAGTAAGGCCCTGCAGACAGTCATGGACACTTGGAGGCCATCATCCTCTGCAAGACCACCTGGTACAAGGAAATATTTGCTGACTGTTAAGCTTGTTTTACAGAAACAGAAATAACTTTCAAATCACTACTCTGCTTTGTCCTACTTATAGATGAGCTACATTCTTGACGACAGGCGGCCGTTGCAGGAGCTTATCGTGAAAGATGGGCCAACATGCCTTACCAGGGAGAATTTCCTGACCTTGGGTCGAATTTGTTTAACAGTAACAAGGGAACATTGTTTGTCTTCAAATACTGGTCAAATCCTCATTTTGTATTTCTACCATTATTGCCATAATTAACTGTGAACGGCCGTATTGCATAGTTTCACATTACTGTCGAATTCACTGTCTTTGCTTGATGTTGCTTGTAACTTAACTCTCAAACTTGTTACTGCTATGTACCGTTGTAACTTACAGGTTTTCTGTTTCCTTTTTTATGGTTTATGTATAGTAGTGAGTTGTTTTATTGAACCTTTTGTGGTGCTATGTTTGTTTATGTGTGAAGCATACTTGCTTGCATAATGATAATATGATCCCATTTCATCCTGCTCTATCCTAGGTGGGAAATGCTTGTTTGCGCATTGTGACGGAGATGGCTGAACACCAAGTATGTACTCTTCATCTTTTTCTTTGTATGTTTTTTCTTTCTCAGGGGCAACATAATAACTTGTCTATTTGTGTGAAGTGTAACAGTAAGAAAGTACATCAGTTAAATCTCTGTAGGGAAAGCGGGTATTCCTTGTTCACCTCCACATCCCCCCAACATGGCTCGACTCTGTAAATGCTTTTCAGTGAGAATCTACACTCATTGATCAAAGTTTACTCTGACCCTAAATATTCAAACGGACAGCACCATGTCCCTCTTTAAGGTGGATGTCACCCAGATGGATGCGACACCGGGCCATTTTTTGGTTTGTGTAAGTGAGGGTTGCATTCAAACTTAACCAAAGGACACAACTATTGCTGGGGGGCGGGGGGGATTTACGCTTCTAGCAATTCCTACTGAATTCAAAATGTATGAAGCACTGTGTCAACTCTCCAAAAAAGGCTTCTTTTCCTCGACTCTTATTATGCTGTACAACCACAAGGTTTTGGACACAAGGCGTACCAAAACATCCTCAGGTTTCCTTTGGGCAGTCACGTTCTCCTGACTTGCCTAGTTTCTTACAGCTCATTTTGAAAGGCAGTCACGTTCCCCTGACTTGCCAGTGTTAAAGCGATTACTAGCATAGGCAGTCACGTTCCCCTGACTTGCCAGTGTTAAAACAGTTACTAGAATAGGCAGTCACGTTCCCCTGACTTGCCAGTGTTAAAACAGTTACTAGAATAGGCAGTCACGTTCCCCTGACTTGCCAGTGTTAAAACGGTTACTAGACAAAGGTTACTAGGGCTTTTGCACGAGATCTCATATCTGGAGTTGAGTGGAAGGAAGAGACTGGGTTGGATCTTGAGGTAGTAATTGCCGAGGTAACAAGCACTTAATGGTATATAGGCTATTGTTGTTAATCTGAATAAATATTTTATTACACAGGGTCTTCCACAACAATTTGGAGGTGTGGATTGTGGAGTCTTCGTGGTAATGGTGAGTTAATATGCTCCAATGACCTCATGTTCTGTCGTTTGATTAGAAATGTACTCAGATGGCTAATCATTCTGCAATATTTACTGGTGCAAGCATGGCCTGACTATGTTCGCAACCAAAGATTACTTTCCCTCACCAGCAGTCTATACTCTCAAAGGTGCACTGTGTAGGCTTGTGGCTACAGTACATGGCTTCATTGCTGTTATGCTGCTCCTTGAAACTGCTGCATATTGCCAAATGTGGCCTTTGGTCATAATAAACACTAAATAATTACAGTTAATGTTCATGATCAAAGTACATTATGTTTTGCTAGAAAACTCAAGTTATGTACATTTCCGCAGTTGAATGTCCAAACACCTTGTCCCGTTAATCTTATTTATTGCCAGTGGACGTTTTCGTACTACGGGAGAAAATGTGTGGACATTCAACTCTATATTTTCATATGTCTGACTTTTTGTCCTGCACCTGCTTTTTGGATGTGCGCATTACCACCTTACTCTACTTCCACAGTTGCCAGAGGAAATTCTTACTTCAATAAGTGAGTTCGCAATTACTAGTGCGCCTGCGCGAAATTGACCTAGCAACGCAAAACGGTAGATAAACAAATGCGTGGATACCAGATCCTGCCTTCCCAAAGCGGTAGGACACTGAGCTGCACACCAGTAAACGGGGTAAATAAATGTCATAATTTGTGGATTTCGTAGTGGGGTGAGAGTGGTGCTTTCTGTAGATTTTAGAATGATTGCATTGCGATTCATGGGCGCCGCCATTGTGCACTGTCGCCATTGCTGAAGTGTGCCGTTCTCCGTTATGCCATAGTTGCTGCGCTTATCAATTCTGGTGACTGAGACCATCAAAATGACAGCCTGAATTAAGTTTTGAATAAAGTTTCATGGATAGACGATGACAGACAGTGGCCACAGGTGATTAATGAAGCTATATCATGAACTGGTAGAATAAATTAATGAAACGTTCAATTTAAGGACATGTAAAGCTGTACTGAAGACATAGCTATGTGTGGGCTAACTGGCATCTCTTCAAAACGAGTTTGTTAATGAATTCTGGTTTCACTTAAAAAGTTCAAAAATGTCTTGTTTTCAACCCCAAGACCCTCCTTGATCTACCAGCGAAATTTAGAGTAATTTAGGGTTGTTAAATGGTTGTGTGAATTGTTTGTTGTCAACATTACATATTCGGCTTTAGCTAGCAACCCGGATGGTTAGCCTTCTGTTAGTTACCAGACATCTCTCCAAAACGAGTTCGTTATTAAATTCTGGTTTCACTTACAAAGTTCAAAAATGTCTTGTTTTCAACCCCAAGACCCTCCTTGATCTACCAGCGAAATTTTGAGTAATTTGGGGTTGTTAAATGGTTGTGTGACTTGTTTGTTGTCAACATTACATACTCGGATTTAGCTAGCAACCCGGATGGTTAGTCTTCTGTTAGTTACCAGGCATCTCTCCAAAACAAGTTCGTTATTAAATTCTGGTTTCACTTAAAAAGTTCAAAAATGTCTTGTTTTCAACCCCAAGACCCTCCTTGATCTACCAGCGAAATTTTTAGTAATTTGGGGTTGTTAAATGGTTGTGTGAATTGTTTGTAGTCAACACTACAAACTCGGATTTAGCTAGCAACCCGGATAGTTAGCATTCTGTTAGTTACCAGACATCTCTCCAGAAACAAGTTCGTTAATTAATTCTGGTTTCACTTAAAAAGTTCAAAAATGTCTTGTTTTCAACCCCAAGACCATCCTTGACCTACCAGCGAAATGTTGAGTAATTTGGGGTTGTTAAATGGTTGTGTGAATTGTTTGTCGTCAACATTACATGCTCGGAGTAACCCGGCTAGATAAAATATCATGCGCGTTTATATGTATCCCGGGGCAACGCTGTTTTGTTTATCTCTCAAAATGGCGAATATTACCCATAATGCATTTCGCGCCGGTAATTGCGAATTCACTTATTCTGCTGCTGGTCGTATTGGAGGATGGGGACCATGCCATGTTCCAGCTGGCATTGACCTGCAAGGGCTTCAGCAGCATCGTCTCCCAACCCTATTTTAGGGCCATGGCCTATCTGCAGTGGCTGGACAGTAAGTTAAATACTGTTGTGTTTACAGAATGGCGTCATCAGATGTTCACATACCATGAGAAATGGGATGGTGGTTGAAGAGATATATGTGTGGCATCTGCAGGGCCGGCCCTAACCAATTTGGCCCCCTTGGCAAGAATTTAGATGGCGCCCCTTGCATTGCAAAAAAATACACTGCTAGAGTACATATGCTCAAGTAGTCAAATAGCTTTGTTTTGTTATTGTTTTATTTAAGAATTTGTGGAAAATGTGTGTGTGCAAAAAAACTCGCAGGAAAAAGGTGAAACTTGTAAAATACTTGAAACACGTGTTACTAGGACCTCTGGTGGTGGTGAAAAGAAATTCACTGAACAAATGCACCACGTCATCCGTAATCCCAATCACATCCAATCCCACAGACATCATATATGAAGACTAGATACGTCATCGCGTATTTCAAGCACGTCCGCACAGGTCGGCCATATTAGAGCAGCCTAAACTCTCCACAGACCCTCCGTTACACCTGAAGTAAACTGAAGAGTTGAAACGTTGGGATACTTAAAATGTATTCTGTTGCTTCGCTGAAATATTGACACGTGTTTATAAATGGTAGGGCTCCTTAAAACTTAAGTGTAGACTGGGGTAAAACGCCCAGGAGAGTAATACTTCCCACTTAACCTATTTGTCCAAAAAATGTGATAGACCTACAGCTAATACACATTTTAATCATTGCTGTGCATTACGTTGACGGCATGGATATATTCATTGCATCAAATTATAGACGACAGAGATGACGTACTGGAAGAGAGATGTAGCCTACAGCGCAACAAGTTAATTCTATCTGGATGGCTTTAGCGTCACGACTCATTTTGAACACAAGGTGGAGCTGTCGAAACCAAAGCATATACTACAAGTGAACGTTTATTTGTTATTTTACTGAAAATATAAAAGATTACGTTGTGCATTTGTTTATGGGATCTATTTAATTACATGAATAAGCCTACTGAACTATATTATACATGATTTTAGACCTATGCACATAATAATATAATGTAATATAATATAATAATATTGTGAATATTCATCACTATGCAGTATCAACATATACTTTCGTTTGGAATTTTTTATACTGTGTAAATAAACTCTTATCGAAATCGGTATAAACTTGAGAGAATTATGGCTATTTGAAGAGTATACAACACCCAAAACTTACTGCAATTGGTTGATTTAGTATGCTGCTTTAGCATGGACGGCATGCGCGGCGTTCGACTTGCATGACGGGAATGCGGGCGACGCATCTAGTCTTCATATATGATGTCTGTGTCCAATCCTATATGTTTGCTCTTCGGGTCTTTTTGGCTGCGAAGTCATCAATAATGGCATCATAAGACAGCTGATTTGAGACCACCTTGATTAATGCTGATAATTGCAAGCCCACTGAGGCGTTCCTGCTGCATCGTTGACCTCAAGTAGGTTTTGATTAATTTGAGCTTGGAGAAGCTTCTCTCTGCGCCAGCAACTGTAACAGGGAGAGTGGCTGAGATTCTCAAGGCTACCCACATGTTTGGGTACATTTCTGTGAGCCTGTTTGCATGCAGGAAGCCCAAAATGTCTATGCTTGTCATGTTGTCTGATGGTAAGGATGGGAAATTCTCCATTTCGTTGGCAAGTGCTGTGCCATCAATGTCTGGCTGACTGTCATGTGTCAGAGCAGTACTAAGGGTTTGGCACCTCTGTAGAAGGTCTTCTCCGGCTAAGTTGGGGAATTTGTGGAGCACAGCAAAAGTGTTGTCCACCTCTTCAAGGCTCTGAAATCTGTCATCAAGGGAAGAGATTGCAGTATCCACAACCACATTAAAAAATGTGGTTTCAATTTTACGCAGTGCATCTGGTGTAGGCTTATCTGGAAACTCATAGCCAAAGTGCCTTTTGGTGGTTCTCAAACGCTTTTGTTTGAGTTCAGCCTCCACGTTCATCTCCTCACACATCTGTTTTATCAGTTTGTTTTGAAGCGAATCCAGTGCTTCTGTAAATGGTGAGGGAATCTCTGGTTTTCTTCAGCAAGTTCACAGCCACACCAAGCTGCATGGATGGTGACTGCATCAGTTTACTGACATACTGGATCTTGCTGAGAACTTCATACCATACAGCTGTACAAATGCAAAAGCGATAGGATCCAATCTCTTCGGCCAAAGAGTGGGCCTCAACTCTCACCACAGGATCTGCAGCTGTTTCTCTCACCTCCAGAAGAGCCTCCCTGACTTGCCCAGCCTGATGCCTTACAGCCTCAATGCTTTTTATACTGCTTTCCCACCTGGTCTCTGCCCATGATTTCAGAGTGATTCACACATGTTTCAGAAGAACATCCCACCTATGGGTGGAGGCTAGCCTGGCTCTCGCGAGACCCCTAGTGCTTCGTGCATCTTCGTTACACTTCGTGAGCTCTCACAGGGGTCTGGTACAGCCTTGTCGAGCCCGAAGTCCTCGAGTAGAAAATAAACGTGCCCCGACCATTGGATAATGTCAATGAGCCCGCCTATATGCCTAGATCCAATCATCGTGGAGTGAGGTGTTGACGGGTATGACGTAGCATGTTGCGCGACAACACTGTAGTGCTGCTAGCACACCCCACAGTCAGCGGCTAGCACAACAACGGCGGCCTGCATACTGTATGAACTCCGCGATTTCAAGTGTTATCAAAACTACCAAACATTCATTCTTTGAAAGAGGAACAGAAAACAAGGAATTAGTTGGTGGCAAGAACGTTCTCGCTCTTCTTCCAATGATCCACTGAAGGAGAATGAGCAGAGCGCAGCGATGTTCAGTCCTCAACTGTCTACAAGACCAACTTTAAGTGGGGATTTTAGTCAAGAGGTCCATGCCACATATAAATGGTGAGTGAAAACCTCTTGGTTGTTTCTAACGTGTTTTTGATGTGTGTGAAACAATGACTGACATGGTAGGCTACAACTGTGAATGCCCCCATAGTGCCGGTAATTCAATATTGTACAAGCCTCATTTCCAGACCTCGCATGCTATGGTGACTGAGTGCTGTTGATCATAACATTATGCCAAGATGTCACATTCAGACCAATTTGTTTATGCTAAGCTCGTGTTAAATTAAATGTACTATCCCCCGTGATCGCTGTCAATGCAGCATGTCCCAAAACGTCGGCATGTGAGAGATGGAATGTTTATTTCACGACGACATTCTGACTTCAAACTCACCAGGATGGCTTCCCCACAGACCTATACATATTGATATAGGTCTGTGGGCTTCCCCTTTTCACTTTCTGCCCTAGTTGTTAACCTGTTTCGATGGTAAAGACTAAAGTAATCACAGATTTTGCATGGTTAAGAGACCTACTTCGTGTGGAAACAGAATTAACACAAGAGGGTACTGGATTAAAAACAGGGTGAGGCCTGTCACTCACCAGCTACTGGCAAGGCCCCCAAGTCTCCCTTTCTGTCAGCAGTACATTTAAAACTAAGTAATGGTAGCCTACTGCTGTTCAGGTCTGAGCCTTAAATAGGTATGAATTAAAATGCAGATACTAGGCCTATAGAGTCTTTAGAATTACAGTTGCCTTGTTTGCAGATTCTATTTTAACATTATGTGTGTTGTTTTCAGGTAGGCAAGTCATGGCGTTGGCAGCGTCTGCTGGGATTGTCATCACAGACCGGGTCATCCAGCTGCTACACATGTACAGTGGAAATTGAATTAGGCTCTTCCCTCACTTGTACTGTTGTAAACCATCAAATGAACACTCTAGGTAGACAAGACAGTGAGTTCAGTAATGGCTGGCACACAGGGCATGTGCACCACAAGTTTGGAGCCAGCCAGGTCATACGTGTTGCACCTACCACAATTCCATTTCTTTGGTATTCTGTGTTGAGACTGTTTCAAAATGCGCCTGTACAACCACATGTGTATAGAATCTACACTACACTACCCCACCAAGATCTAGATGTTACTGAAGAGTTGGAAATGTTAGCAGGGTCTGCTAACAGCTGTACAGAGCATGTGTACTTAAAGGAGAAGTCCAGTTTTTTTAACATTAGCGCCATTTTCTGGGTGGTCTGCAATGTTTTAGAGTCCCCCTCACCGTTTATTTCATGTTTGCTGCAGTCTCTGTTATTTAGCTGATTTGGATTTGATCTCAACCAGCTTTAGAATGGCCGTCTATGAGCACCCGCAACTCTCTTCTTAAAATCACCTTAAACATTTGTTTTTCGAAAGTCTACAGCTCACAAAGTGGTTAGGGGTGTTCACTAGCAGTCCCTAACAAGTTTCAAGGCGAAATATGGCTTCTGTCATTTTTTATTTGCCATTTCGTGAAAGAAAGTGAAAGTGAAAGTGAAAGTTAATTTACAAACTTCTACATAAAATACACATAAAACACAACAGATGCCATATTTCGCTACAAAAATTGTTAAGGAACACCAGTGAATACTGCTGAACACTTGGTGAGTTGCATATTCTTGAAAACAAATGTTAAAGGTGATTTTAAGAACAGAGTTGCAGGTGCCCATAGACGGCCATTCTAAAGCTGGTTGAGATCAAATCCAAATCAGCCAAATAACAGAGACTGCAGCAAACATGAAATAAACGGTGAGGTGGACTCTAAAACATTGCAGACCACTCAGAAAATGGCCTTAATGTTAAAAAAAACTGGACTTCTCCTTTAAGGCGAGACACTGTAGGTGAATAGGGTAATTTTTTTAACTTGCAGATATCAATATGAAACTTTACCAGTTGATTACTCATATAAATTGGAGAAAAAAATGTATTACAAGTTTTCTATATTTTATGTTTAAATATGCTAATTAGGCTATTATCTAATTAAATATGCGCTAATTTGCATAATTTTTGATGCAACGGATCTGACCACCTGAAAATGCCAGCTTCAAAATTCCTTTTTTATTTTATCAATATTGTAAATACAAAAATATTTAAAGAGGGAATTATGGCTATCTACTTTTGTTATCCAGAAAAAGAGAAAATACTGCTAATAACCTTAAAAAATGCGATTTTGGCCTATTTTTATGCATATAATGTCAAATAAATCAGGCCATGGATGACATATCAACAAATCCCTCAATAAAAACGTTCACAACATTGCTTGGAATAAGACTGTAAAGTATGGAACAGATTGGTTGAACGAAAGTGGAGATTCGTCGCACAGAGCGGGAGAAAAAACACATTTTGAGAAAACGGCCTTCAAAGATTTGTATGGCAAAAAAAGTGGATTACATCATCATCAACAACTTAACACAGCATAATTCATTACAATAAAAGTGTAGTCTACATGTCCATGCCAAGCACAATATGTCAGACCCTCTTCTAGCTCCTACAGGGGTTTCTTGACCTTTTAGGCTGTGTTGTTACTCAATGACGGATCATGATACTAAGGCGCAGAGGCCTAACATAATGAACGTAGACATGACTATTGAAACTTTACCAGCTGATTCCTCATATTTATATATTACTCATGTTGAAAATACTTTGGATGTAGCATTTAGTGCATTTTTAATATTTAACTGTTGTAGTTTAGCCATATCTTATTAAAAACACTCTAATTTGGATATACCAATGTGTTAGTATAGTCCGTAACAGACCTCAGAAACTGCCCGATTAAAAATCACACAAACTGTGGAGTAGGTTTGTGGATGTTATAGCATCAGAAGTTCATTTTAACCTCTCTAAACATTTATTACTGACCAAAAAATCCCCTAAAGAACACATGAAAGGGCCTTTAATATTGAGAATGATTAGGCTGAAATTGATTATAGGCCTATCTAGGCCTATTTGACAGAACAACTATTACTATAGTTACAACGTACAGTCCAGTATAGGCCTACTCATTTGTGACAGCAGTTATATAAAGTATGTTTATTTTTTTATATCTATTATGGTTTAAGGCCTATAATTATCATTTACCCATTGTCATTGTGACAAAGCACTCCACAGCACACAAGTGATCACTACACACAATGAAATTGCATTCATGCCTCACCCGTGCAAGGGGGCAGCCATCAATGGCGCCCCAAGGGAGCAGTGCGGTGGGACAGTATCATGCTCATGGTAGCTAAGTCATGGGGGAGAGCACTATTTAATTACTCCCCCCACCAACCTGGCGGGTCGTGAGTCGAACCGGCAACCTTTGGGCTACAAGTCTGACACCCTAACCGCTTACCCAATGACATGATAAGGTTGGCGTATGCTTATGGACAAACCGAATGCTTGCTGCTAGGCTGCCTTTAGAAATAGGAACATTTTAATATACTTGTAACTTGTTATGTACTCTCTATGACTTGTAATGGCCTCTATTTGCTAGATGCAAGTGTTTTGCAACAGCCTACATGATAAAACTAAATTGGGATACTTTTGTCTCATGGAAAGGCCTGTGCACATCACTGGGCCAGTGTTGTTTTTTTGTTTGTTTGTTTGTTTTGTACAACCTCACATGGGAACATTGAGGGTATGAAGTCAGAGATATCATTGCATGTTCTCAGATGAAGTGCACACCAGATATATTATAATGTGCTTTTTTAGGGCGAAGGAACTGGAGAGACCCCCAGGCAGTCCTGATGCAACCAATTCTGCTGCTTTTAGGATTGTGTGTATGATTTTTTGCCACTGAATTGAAAACAGAAAACTTTTTCAAAAGCATAACTTACCACAACATTGTTGTGCCATTTTGTTGTTATGAATGTTTTTTGCATTCATGAAATTGTAGGCTATTGTCAACTTATTTATTTTAGCCTAATCTAATATTATCTGTTGTTATGTTTACTACTAGTGGTGTAACATAGCCTACTTAGGCCTAGCTGTCATACTAATGTGCAGGCCTACAGCCTAACTAATACAGTAGGCTATTTATTATTACTAGGCCTAGGCCTACATTATTATCATCAAGTCTTTAATCATTCATCTTTCTGCAACCTAGGATACCTGTAGCCTAACTCTTTTGTCATGTCGCTGGTACGTTTTCAAATGAAGGGAAGGGATCCCCAAAACCTTGCTGATCTTATTCAGCGCAACATAACCCATACCCAAATCGTGTGGCAAAAGCGCTGTGCGCAATTTTACATCAAAGGCGACATCTCCAGCAGTCGTGTGGACGCATGTCGCCTGTAACCACCCTCTGCTTTACAACTGTTGCACTCAGAAGCAGACTACTGCAAAAACCCTGGTTGTTTGGATGACTGTTTATTGACAGATCCGATTCGGCATAGTTAGGACACAGATGATAATTATCATCTCATTTAGACGAGAGACGGACCATTGCTGACTGGGTCTCGCACTCCTCACAGTTTGCGAACAACTTACGACCGCACGTGCTGTTCCCTGGATGATTATGTGCCAATTCGGCCGGCTGATATATGATCATGGACCTTGCTGAACACAATTGTGTCTTTCTTTTTGTAAACTGTTTCGTACAGCAAAGAGATTTTGAAGTTCCCGCAGCAAGCTAAGACGGAAATGTCAAAAAGACAACGCGTGAGGCAGTGGGCGAATCACGTTAGCAGAAAAGCACCGCCAGCCAATGAATCTACTAAACCCCCCTTCGGAGAGTCCGGATTGGTTGCTGAAAAGAAAGGAAATGCCCATATTTGGATAACACAGCCTTCTGACCGAAACCCAGTGCTTTAAAACCATACCAGACATGACAGATGTCGTGTAAAAAGACAAGACGCGGACGCGGTCAAAGGCAGAATTCTTGGTAAATTTAGGCGAAAATGGATGCCGCGGTTGAACAAAATGTGCTGAAACAGACACTTAAATGTGTATTTTTAACGTTTTCTCTATGGTAGTATGAAAGATAACAAGTTAAAGATGCAAATTAGCCCAAAATCTCAAATTTGACCAGGGCATGAAAAATTCGACATTTCACCTGCCGTGTCTCGCTTTAAATACCAGACGTGCCACTTTCATTAACAAGACTGTCTGCTCTGGGTTTGGGACAAAGCCTAATAAGGCAGCAGTCAACAACAGTCCTTACATTTGACATCAGTTACAAACAACCTATGGTTTTAAGGTACTTCATGCTACTGGTTGTGAGCGAGGCTTTTTGTGACTGACTCTCCCTAATGACAGATTCATAGACATAATGGAACATGTAACACAGCATTAGTTGTCCTGTCCTGTCTTGCCCTACAGTACCTTGGGAATCAATCGAGCAACCTACCAGCACCACCACCAACCAACAGCATCCACTGGTTCATCTCTTGACCCCCCACGCCCAACCCTCAGGGTCACTGCTGATCAGGTGAGAGGAGCCCTGTGCAGACTCAAACCCAAGGCAGCAGGCCCAGATGGTGTCTGTGCTAGACTGTTGAAGACCTGTGCAGTGGAGTTAGCTGAGCCTCTTCAACACCTATTCAATAAGAGCCTACAGCTAGGCAAGGTCCCGTCACTGTGGAAGACATCATGCATTATACCAGTACCCAAAAATCCACACCCAAAAGAGCTAAATGACTACAGACCTGTTGCCCTCACCTCACATCTCATGAAAACCTTTGAACGTGTGCTGCTGATTAACCATCTCAAGCCACAGGTCTGCCATGCAATGGATCCCCTCCAGTTTGCCTATCAGGACAGTGTGGGAGTAGAGGATGCTCTCTTGTATCTTCTACATAGGGTACACTCTCACCTGGACAAAGGAGGCAGTGCGGTGAGGATTATGTTCTTTGATTTTTCCAGTGCCTTTAACACTATTCAGCCACTTCTGTTAAGAGACAAGCTACTGAAAATGGGAGTGGGAACAGAGCTTGTTACCTGGATTACTGACTATCTCACAGAAAGGCCCCAGTTTGTCAGACTGGGTAACTTAACATCAGAGACTGTGATCAGTAGCACTGGAGCTCCACAAGGAACGGTGCTCTCCCCGGTTTTGTTCACCCTATACACCACTGACTTTAGCTACAATTCTGTGACCTGCCACATGCAGAAATTCTCAGATGACACTGCCATTGTTGGATGTATTAAAGATGGGCAGGAGGGGGAGTACAGGGCACTGGTAGAGAACTTTGTTAGATGGTGTAGGACCAATCAGTTGCAGCTGAACACCACCAAAACAAAGGAAATGGTGGTTGATTTCCGGCGAACAACCCCACCCCTCGTGCCTGTCTCTATTGAGGGGGAGACAGTGGAGACAGTCTGCACCTACAAATATCTGGGGGTACATCTTGATAGTAAACTGGACTGGTCAATTAATTCACATGCAGTCTACAAGAAAGAACAGAGCAGGCTTTACTTTCTGAGGAAGCTTAAATCATTTAACGTCTGCAACAGACTCCTCCAGATGTTTTACCAGTCTGTCATGGCTAGTGTACTTTCTTATGCTGTGGCATGCTGGGGCGGGAGCATTAGGAGGAGGGATGCTGGACGTCTGGACAAGCTAGTGAGGAAAGCAGGCTCTGTTGTTGGTACAGAACTGGAGGCTCTTAGTGCCACAGCTGAAAAGAGGACATTGGGCAGATTGGACTCTATAATGGACAATGACCATCACCCCTTGCACTCAGTCTTTGCCAACCAGCGAAGTCTGTTCAGCCACAGATTCCTCGCCATTCCCTGCAAGACTGACAGGCTGCGTAAGTCCTTTGTCCCCAGGGCCATCAATCTATTTAACTCAACAACTCAGAACAACACAATGAAAGAAATTGTTATTGGTGACTGGACCGCATAAAGCCCGCCCCCCCGCCATGCCCCCATTCCATCCCCCTCCCACCCCTCCTTCAACAATCAGTAATAACTATTGCAATGAGAGACTTTTTTTATATATATATCTGAATGTTTAATGTCAAATAATCTATTTATTTATTTTAGTATGTATGCTACTAGACACCTAAATTTCCTTCGGGATCAATAAATATTACTCTACTCTACTCTACTCTAGTTCAGAATCTAACCATCATCCATTGGGAACAAAGAAGTGGAATCTTGTCACAATATCGAATCGAATATTGAACAAATGGTGTACACAAGTAATTGGAACAAATGTAAATACAATTTTATTGTGAAAAGAAAACACTGTCTATTTTTTTTCAATGTACAGTAATAAAAGTGTAAAAAATGACAAATAAGATATCAATTTATATATATACACATTCTTTTTTCTTTTAAATATTGGTTACTGGCAATGCAAGAAACAGCTTACAAAATGTAGCGTTCTTGGTGTTAGGTGATGTATTGTACAAAATGAAAACCCAAATGGTGACACACTCCTGAAATGTTGCAAGTTCTTTAAGGAAAATGCCTTGAAATCTTGTTCTGATATTTTGAAAGGCATGGAATCTGTGAGGGGATGTGCTGGGTCCTCTATGCTGTCGTTTCTTCATACACCTCCTGGCGTCAGACACAGACAAAGGAAGTATAAGAAGTATATTAGACAAACATTTCAGAAGGTTATGTGTGACAATTGTGGCTACATACAAGGTTTTGAAAAAAAATAACACAGGAATTGATTGCAACACATTTTAAAATATTTCTAGGTGACTTAAAGTTCATTAACAACAGGGTATGCTACTTACTCTGTGTACAGAGTATTTTCCACCCACATGTTGCATTACTGCCCTTGTACATGACTTTGATCAAAAGCGTCTGTCAACTGTAATGTTAAGAGGAGTACAGTCTCTTGAGAAATTAATGTAGGTTTAGGTGGATAGTGGTGCAGGACAGCACATATACTTTTCAGTTACTCTTACTAAGAATTCAAACATGTAACATTGGATACCTTCCAAGGCCACAGGTACAGGTGAGGTCAGCAAGGGTCCTATTTACCTTGATAAAAGGTTCTCAGTCATTTCACATCCCCACCCTGATGAAAAAAAAACTAATTGTTTACACAAATGGGTTTTACACCCCTTAAAGCGATGGTTCGGAGTAGAATCACCCTAATGCCATTTGAACCGTGACACCCATCCACCTTTACACCCGAAGTGTTTTCTGCCGCAGACTTACATCAACAGAGTTGCCGTGTTATTCGATGTTTATTCCGGTTAGCTTGACTCAAGCGCATATGGATACTGGGCACCGTCTCCAAACTTTCCCCACAAAAATAACATGTCATTACACCAAACTTCTGCAGTAGCACAAATATGGTCTGTACTCACGAAACGAAGCATTTGGAAGTTTGGAAATAGTCCAGGAGTTTAGTATTATCAACACAAGCTGAATAGCTTCTCTGCTGCTAAAGCTGTGCCAACGTTACTTCCGTCATATGAGACAAGCCCGTAAAAGTCTTCAACAAACTTCCAGACGAGAGTGTTAAAAAAGTTTTCACTGAATTGTGATTAAGGCTTATATTTTCAAGGCAATACTTAAAAGATATTTCAAATCTTACCTACTATCAATTAGACAAGGATTTTCGTTATCAATACTGATGCTGAATTCACTTTTCATTGTGCATATTATGAGCTTCGTTGAGGACTCTTATGCTTGTCTTAGATGACGGAAGTAACGTTGGCGCAGCTTTAGCAGCAGAGAAGCTATTCGGCTTGTGTTGATAATAATAAACTCCTGGACTATTTCCAAACTTCCAAATGCTTCGTTTCGTGAGTACAGACCATATTTGTGCTACTGCAGAAGTTTGGTGTCATGACATGTTATTTTTGTGGGGAAAGTTTGGAGACGGTGCCCAGTATCCATATGCGCTTGAGTCAAGCTAACCGGAATAAACATCGAATAACACGGCAACTCTGTTGATGTAAGCCTGCGGCAGAAAACACTTCGGGTGTAAAGGTGGATGGGTGTCACGGTTCAAATGGCATTAGGGTGATTCTACTCCGAACCATCGCTTTAACAATACGGCTTTGCTTGATTCAGTAATGTACTCTTTGCCTCTGCCCTAGCAATGGATGTAATAAATCAGACATACCTTATATAACCGTGGGTCTTGGGTCACCTAATAATGGAGAGAGAGAGCGAGAAAAGACATCACCATTGATCAATTCACAATGACACAGCGTGTGTGTGTGTGTGTGTGTGTCCCAGCTTATGACGGTGAGCACGATTAACTTGGGGTCGTCCGATCAACTAGGGGTGGTCACCTACAACTTCTCGAAGTGCTTAGCACACTCACGAATCGACTATTTGAATTGACCACAGCTGAAGTGTTTGAGAATACAATCGCGGACAATAACAACGGGAAAAGTGCGACGGCATGCTCGCCTCGTCGAACCGTAATGCAGTTTCCAACGTGTATAATAGAACTTAAGACCCCCCATCCTGTCTCGTCTGACGTGAACAGCTCTTTATCATGCCATCCAAGTTAATCAGACCCGAAGTTAATCGTGCACACCGGGAGTAGTTAATGCAATCCTGGTGTATTTCTCTCATGGTAGGATATACAAAACGTATGGGACTGTAAACGGTTTACTGTATTATCATAGGTAAATTGGCATGCCTAACGATGACCAGAACACAACCAATAATGCTAGTAGCAACTGCATGCTGTTGAGGCTGCATTGTTTTCATATGGCTGGCAATTTTGTCTGAATAACATTTTATCGCTGGTCAATCATTTTCAGCGAAATACACATACTTGATTAAGTTTTATTCATCAACACATGTCACATTGGTTGTGCAGGCAAGCAGACGTCCATTTTGTCTGCAATATTTATCACCTCGTCAGAAACGGACAAACCCATGCCCATGATGTGTTCACTAAAAGAAAATATAGCCATTTCAAGACATCTAACTTACCATATCTGTGTTGTGATTTATCTGATGCAAACGATGAATTGCTGGCACCAAATGAGTAGGCGGTCCTCCTCCATTGGTGCTAGGGGCTGGTAGCATGCCGCAGTTTGGACCCTGCAGAGTACTCGTGCACTATGTCGGATTGCCAACCAAAATCCACCGATGCCTTGTGTGTTTTGTAACCGTCAGTGGTCCGGTGTCGGACACAGGTGGCATACCACAGGCGGCTTGCCGTTCAAACGCCACCAATGATCCACTATACACATGCTAGCTGGGCTGGAACTACTGTCAACATGCTAACTGCTCTGTTGTGGCTTCTATCGCGCGTCGCAGACAACTACGTCAGAGATTCTCTCTACTCTCTCTGACTACGTCACGGCCCGCTTCGATGTGACTGGTTGAAGTAGTACGTCACTGTTACCTGATTTCTCCAATCACGTTCGAGCTTTTCTTGAATACACCCACGGGCTAGAACACCAATGTTACCAGCATAATTCCAGATGGATGACAATCCATCTGCGAGAGCCAGGTTAGGTGGAGGCTGAGAAGAGCTTGAATAGCTTTGTCAAGTGCCCAAAGTAATTAAGGGCCTCTGGTGAGCTTTTAGCAGCACCAGCAACGACCAGATTTAAAGTGTGGGCACCACATGGCACGAAAAAAGCTCTGGTGTTCAGCTGAAGCAACTTTGACTGAACACCTTTTTTCTTGCCCTTCATATTGGCCCCGTTGTCGTAGGACTGTCCTCTGCAGTCCTCAAATGGGATGTTAAGCTCTTTCAGCTTTTTCAAGATTAGAGAAGACAAATGGTCTCCTGTTGACTGCTCCGCAACAAGAAATCCCAAGAAATGGTCCTTCACTTGGGGTATGTCTTCTTGTGACACTATCCTGACTACGACAGAGAGCTGTTCTTGTTCTCTGTTCAAGTATTTGGACATTTTGATCTCGTGGACAATTTGTTCAATTATTTTAGAACTGATAGACTCTATCAGTTCATTTTGGATTTTTTTGCCAAGGTAATGCACATGACCGCCGACTCCACTTTCCACCCTACTGACATACTGCTTCATGACTGGATCAAATTTGGCCATCAGCTCAACCTCCTTCAGAAAATTCCCATTGTCTGGTTTATTCAATGTGTCTGTGGAACCCCTGAAAGCCATTTTTCTGGCTACTAACGACTGAATTATTGCCACCAATCGATGCAAAACATCACGCCACCTTCTTCTTTCTGCCTCAGCTAGTTCCATCTGTTGTTTATGAATTGTGAGTTAGCATTATGCTCCTGGCTATCCTCATGGACCTTCAGCAAGTGAGGTGCATTTTTCCAATCCTTTAATCCTTCCCTGTTTAGTTTGTAATCTCTTTTGGTAAAAAGTTTACAGCAGAAGCAGTATAAGTTATCCTCCTTTTTAGAGTATATTAGCCAACTTCTTCACCATTGACTAAGACTCTATTGAAGTAGTCATGTTGACACCTTCGTCCATCGTGTTTAGGGAATGTGAATATGTGTCCTATTTGAAATGGACCACTCTTAAGTAACTCTGTTCTGACCTTATCCATTAGAGGCGAAGGCCAGTCAGCTGGGTCACTAGGAATAGCAATAGGCCCACTCGATGCTGCTTTGTCACCAGGCTTGGTTGCAGGGGTGGAGGTACCTGTAAGTGGAGGCCCACTTGATGCTGCTGGGTCATCACCAGGCTGGGTTGCAGGGGTGGAGGTACCTGTAAGTGGAGGCCCACTTGATGATTGTCACCAGGCTGGGTTGCAAGGGTGGAGGTAGCTGGAGGCCCACTTGACACTGCTGTGTCACCAGGCTGGGTTGCAGGGGTGGAGGTAGCTGGGGAGCTTGATGCTGCTGCATCACTGGTGCTGGTAGAAGAGGAGGAAGAGGTGGATGCAACATGAGGATTGTCAAGGGTAGGATGGAGGAATCTAAGCATAGCATCTGAAAAAAAGAGAAGTAAACACTATTCAAGCAAATGATGTGAAACAACAAATAAAACAACACAAAAAGAACATGACATGACAAATAATAATAAAAAAAATAAGCTATTGTCCAGCATATTAACAATAGCTAAAATGCTTGTTATACTAGTAATTGTATATCAGTAGGCCTACTGTATATTAGTAGGCCTGGCCTTATGATATCAATGTTATTGTAATTACAGTGGAATGCAAATAATCAAGAACGATTGCCAAATAAATAATCAACAATAAACTTAAGTATTATTAAGATAACTTATAGAATTATTGCATATAGGAATGTACACAGAAAGAAAGTTGAACACTATTTATGAAAAGCAGGCTTACAACCATAGCCTAATGTAGACAGTGGAGAATAAATAGCATTTTGATTGACAGAGCATTAAAGCCAAGGAAATAGTTAAGCTAACCAGATGCCAAAATACATGGAAGGCTATCCTACTACTACTAAACAGCAACAACAATTGGTGGATAATAAATGGACAGAGGAAGATTTAGGAAGAGATATAGCTTGCCTTGGGCCCTTCTATCAAAGTCAGTCAGGTATTGTTACTAGAAAACTCTCCCTGCTTCCATAAACAGATGCTGTTAGCACTAGCTAGTAGTTATTAGTGATATGATGAGCTTTGATTTGATTTGCCGTTCTCAATTAATATTCCTTGTGTAACAGGAAACATAATCATCATTATATCATCTTTACTGTACTTACCTCGGTCTTTGCTGCGTTTCTCCTCTTCTTCTTTCCTTTTTTTCTTCCCCTGAGCACCGGACAGTTTGTGACGTTTGGACATTGTCCAATTTGACCTGACGTTTCAGCTTGGCAGGTTGATATGACGCATTAACAACAATAACAAAACAAAAAAACCCGACCAACTCCCAAGCTTGATTAGACAGAGGGAGATTGTGGAGAGGCAGGGAGACTCTTAAATAATATAGAATCATCGTCATTGTTATTATTATGGGTATTTCTAAACGGTAAAATTAATAGTAAATAAAACATGATACCTCCTTTCAAAATAGAGGATATTTTTCCCTCCTCAATTTCTGGCGCTGTGGCGCCCCCTCATGGCCAGCGCCCTTAGCAAACAATTAAGATGCCTCAGCGGCGAGCCGGCCCTGGGCATCTGAAATGTTACTGCTTATTCGATTATAGGTGTGGTGACTTGGAGCAAGTTTTTGCCTGGCCATAGGCTTCAATACAGGAGGCCGTACCAAATCGGCCAGTGCAGACAACTGCTGTGCGGCCGGCTGTTTAAGGACTGCCGGGCAGGGTATGTCGGCAATGGCCAGCGGGGCGTGCTTCGCGGCTTTTATGCCGACGACGACTGGCCTGGCTACTGTTGCTGGGAGTGTTATGTACTAGATGGGGGGGGAGTTGTAAATAGGGGTTGGGTTGGGGTGGTGGGGGAGGTGTTATGTACTAGATGGGGGGGAGTTGTAAATAGGGGTTGGGTTGGGGTGGTGGTGGGGGGGGAATGTATATTTCAGGTCTTCTTTAGGGCAAATGTTCTGTTGTCCCTTTTTTTTTTGAAGAAAAAACTTTTTTTTTGTGTACAGCAAAAACTTTAGTTTTCTTGAATGTTCTATTTATATAATTCATAATAAATTACCATGATGATGACGATATCCTGCTCTTTGTTGATTTCATATAGCTGTTGCTATGGGGGAAGGGATGGTGGCCTCACCTCATAATCCGGATTAACAATTTGGTTTTTTTTCCAGAAACGGACACCAATTATGTAATGATGTTTTTAATTAATCGTGTTTTCATTTCTGTGTTATCTCAACTCAGCAGAGGTGTCAAAGGTAAAAGTACTTTTGTGGTGTAATTACAACACTTGCACATGGTATTACATAGCTGTTACAGCATTTACTCCATAGTAACTAATGGGATAGATGGACTGTGTTGTTACTAAAAAACACTGAAAACCTGACAAGGACCCAGCATAAACTTGATCCAACCAGTGCACAGTTAGCTGATCGTCAGACAAGTACACAGATCTACTGTTTATTCAGATAAGTTACTTGTGTAGGAAGGAAACTGTGTTTCTCTTTTTTTTTACTTTAACTTTTGACACCTCTGACTCTGAGTCACTTAATTAGTGCAGTATGAATGTTGTTAACCTCTTTCAGGTCAAGTCTGCCTGGAGATACAGAGCCACAAGGCCGCAGGAGAAGATATCAGGCGAAATGAAAGATGTGAACAAGTATTAGTGATTTGATCTATTTGGATAAGGCTTTGTGATTTGGCTGCATGGTGGCCTGAAAGAGTCACGAGGCCTAAAGATAAGACACTGTTTTGCACATGGGTGAAAATGTATGAAAAGTAAAGTTTTAATCTAATGCCTTTTTAGGTCGAAGATGCAGAATTCGGGACCTCAGAAACAGCTTGACGTGTTTGTGCACTTCCTTTCACCTGTAACCAAACTGTCAGTAATAGTGGTTGATGCATGGTGTCACTAACTTGATATATTTGATTCTAGACACATCTGGAAGTCGTAACACTGGAAGGTGGCCTGCATGATTAACATTTGTACACACATACAATCTCAATGTGGTTTTCTATAGCAGGATATGGATGCTCCAAGGCAAAGTTGCATGTTGCCGGTGGAGTGGATTGTGCTTTTGTGTGCAGGTGTGTGTTGGTGATCCAAGCAGAGAGCAAGGCATGAGCATGAGGGCCATGGGCTAGACGTAAGGAAGCAGATGGGCAAGTCAAAGGCCATGAAGCAGGAACAATGGAGACCGTGGGCGAAGAGGAGGTGGCAAGATTATCGGAGTGACCCTATCAAGGCTTCAATCAAAGATTATTCAAGCAACCCAACCTGCTTATTTTGAGATTTCATGTGCCAAGATTAATAAATCATCATTATTATACAAACATTTTTCAACCTCTCCGTCTCAACTTCTTCCAAATGAACAATTCAAGTCTGCTTTATAGTCAATGTCTTAACATGTGCTGGTCATACAAAGAAGTGAATGCCTATACATATAGGACTATAGACGTAAGTGCAAGACTGGGCAACAGAAAACGTGCACAGAGCAGGAACCAGCTAACAGAGGATTACCAACAGAATTGTAAAACAGTTCATAATTGTATGCTGCTGTTGGTATAATAGTCATGATTTCATGAACCCAGTCATTCAAGTGTTATTACTCGGGTATGAATGTCACAGTTGATGTTTGCTTGGTGACTATCAACTGATTGACCCCTCACAGAATAAAGGCTTAAAACGTGGCCAACGTTCTAGCACACTCCGCGTAGGGTACTAGTGCAATATTAATCACGTATCACAACACACCAAGAGTATCCTAATGTTTTATTGCATAAACATGTAAATATTCAGCGTTCAATGTCTTGTGCAGCGTGGAACCTCGAAGTATATTAAACAATTTGAATGTTAAATCATGCCGCTAGCAAAGTTCAAATAAAAACAAAGACAGGCCCTATCGGCCTGTAGCCTACCACACAATTTGAATATGAACATGAAAAATAACGAAAATCAGTCTTGCACGCTGTTCGTTGAACTGCTAATAAAGTTTAGAAACAATAAATAAATTATGTATTGTCTTCCAGTAGCTTGAGGAATTCCTCAAACATTAAATTAATCCAAATAAATGAATTTTACATTAAATTTTACGGTTTAAACCTTTACGGTTACGTAAGTAGTCGAATTAATATGGACGAGCAAGTTACTTGGACGTGTGACGTAATCAGCTTGTTCAAATTTAAATTAATTTTACATTAAATTTTACGGTTTAAACCTTTACAGTTACGTATATTAATATGGACGAGGCGAGTTACTTGGACGTGTGACATAATCAGCTTGTTTGACGATGAACGTCCCTATGGACGTCCAACTCACAGATGAATGTCCCTAGGGACGTTTAACTCACAGATGAACGTCTCTAGGGACGTCCAACTGGCTTCGTGTCACAGTGAACTGTACTTGGGTTGAGGCGACGTTGGCCTGGTCTATTTTTTCTTTTCTCTTTATCGTTTCATCGTGAATTGGCCTGTGGTATATTTTGAGATGTGTGAAGTTTGATGTGTTGGCGAGAGGCGCAGACACCACTTTACGGCAAATCTTGCATATAATTGTTTTCTGGTCTTCATCCTTCTCCTCAAACCCAAAATGGTCCCATACCACCAAACTTCTTCTCCCGTTTTTGTTGACCAACTTAGCCTTTCCTGAATATGACTCGTCTCCTGTATCTTCCATTTCCAGTCGTTTTTAACTTATGTTGCTTGCTAATCTTTTCACTCAGAAGCGATAGCCCGAGGAGGAGAGCGCAGAGACTCCAGAGCTGTTCTGAAGTCAATGACGTCACACGCCACGCTGAAGGTAACCCCTTGGCTGCCACGCTGGTGCCGTTTCAGTACAGATAGACAACAAGTATCGTTTGTATCAGTATTATTAATTTTCACATCGGTAGCCGGCAATATCTATATCGCGATTTAAATACGATATATTGAACAGGCCTAAAAAAGACCATTTTGTAGACTTGTCCAGTACACTTTCTAACACACGGGTAGTAAGCAATATTCTGATCAAGCCTGTCAACTCCATTCATAGAATTGTCGTACCAGTGGCGTAGCCGGAAAAGAAATATTAGGTGTTCCCAAGAAAATACAGGTGTTCCTTTAAAAATATAATAATAATAATAATAATAATAATAATAAAACATTAACCATGTATTTTAATAATTGTCGGAAACACATCTTTATTACATGAATCTATGGCTAGCGGTACGCTTGCTGCGAGCTATAAATTACTCGCGTCACATGCTTGCTTTAAAAGCAGTTGACCAAGACGCAAAATACTGACAGTAGGCCTGTCATGCAGGGGGCAGAGAGCACGCAGCATTGCGATGCGGAAATTGGGAACACAGACGGCAAGGAAAACAAAAGACAAAAAGATGGGCTCCTTGGGCAAGGAAACAATACTGCTACTGCTATATTTGCACGCTCCTTTTTCAAAGTGCAATAAGGAAGTATGATTGCAAATGTTTGTAATTTCGGACAAACTCAATGAGACGTTCTTAAAAGTTGCTGCCATTGTCGTTTTCATCAGAAGCACACGCGTGGAACTGTGCAGTCCCTCTTACAATCGCCCCCAGCGAGTTTGAAGATATTGTACCTGACGTACGCATTTGGTTGCCGTGTCCAACGCGCACGACATTGACATTCAATACGCATGAACTCGTGCACACGCTCGCCTATCTTACAGCAAGCATGCCGAGAGCCTAAGGGGTCTTACACACCAAGGCGGTAAAGCGTCGCGGAACGGCCGCGTTTTTTACCGGCGTCGGTGAAAATACATTGAAACCTATCTGTCCTTACACACCGACCGGCGGTAGTCAGGCGTCAGCGGCGCAGCGCAGCGGCGCTGCATTTGGAAAATAGAACTCCAGCGTATTTTTCACGCCGGCAACGGACGGTGTCTCATTCAAATGAATGGCAAAGTAGCACGCTAGCTTTAGCTGTGGGGAGGGTTTTGAACAGGCCTGGCCGCGCACGCCGACGCTGTCAGTGTGCAAGGCAGAGAAAAGCACGCCGGCCAAAACTAAGCAGAAAGACCGCGTCCGTCCTGCGACCGTTCCGTTCCGCCTTGGTATGTTTTGGCCCTAACACTTCCATAATGGACGAGAATCGCAGTCCTCCGTCCATTTTCCTTTTGACCAATTGATCAAACATATTCAGCTCGGATGTGACCATTTCAATGCCATAATGCCCGCTTGCCTCACGCAATGCGTTGAGCTGAAAACGTGCATCAAGCGGTTGTCCAGTTCCATCAGCTGCCTGCCAAGGATCACATTCCAAAGTGACTGCAAATCCGAATCACTCCTGATCGGAGCGCACCTTCCCACTGTGGACGTCATGTGAAAGTTGGCAAGCCTTGAAGACAGCTTTCTGTTCCATTTGCCTTGCCCATCCCAGTTCTGAACTTAATTTTCGCTCATAATGCCCTCTAATTGCTGGAGTATCCTCTCAAATTCACCATCTGCGTTAACTCTGAAAGTAGCAGACGTTTCTTTGAGTGCCTCGATCATGTGGATACAGTCAGTCACTGACAGAGATGGGGTCTGTAGACTTATAGTTGCAAAATCACTTGTACTGAAGAGCTTAAAGAATGCAACGAGAAGAAAGATGAATCTTTTGGTCTGAAACATTTGATGCTGTAGAACAGTGTTTCCCAACCACTGTGCCGCGGCACACAGATCGTCAGGTGTGCCGTGGGAAAAAATAATAATAATAATAATAAAAAAAAAACAATTTCAATTTTATCAGCACATAATGCCCATGTCATTATCTAGTATTGCCTGCTGTTGACTGGCGTCCTAATCATGTAATAATTCCTTATCACTAGGTGGCAGCAGGTAGCCAATTGCATTGTAGTTATTAAAGTGATACTGTCCCATTTTTGGAAATAAGCTTATTTTACACCTGCCCTTGAGTTAAATAAAAGGGTTTTACCGTTCTCCTATACTTTCAACCGTTCTCTAGGTTCGGCAGTGCAAATTTTATGTCCAAGCTAGCAGTTAACATTGAGTCCTATGAGACCAGTTAGCCGCCAGCTGGTCTCATAGGACTCAATATTAACTGCTAGCATGGAGGTAACCATAGAGAGCGTCGTGTCCAACTGCATCACAGTGTGGGGAGGAAGCTGCACGGAGAAAAACAGGAAGACACTCCAGCGTGTTGTGAACACAGCGAAGAAGATCATTGGAGTACCACTCCCCTCCCTGCAGGACATTTACACCACACGCCTCACCCGGAAAGCACTGATGATCATCAAAGACACAAGCCACCCTGCACACAAACTGTTCAGCCTCCTGCCCTCTGGAAAGAGGTACAGGCGCCTCCGTTCCCGTACCACCAGGCTGGCGAGCAGCACAATGCACCAAGCGATCAAGATGCTGAACACTCAACCCACTCTCCCTCCACTGTCAGCCTCTAGCCAGCAAGGCCACTGACAACCCCCCCCATCCCCCACCACCATATCTGCGACTGAACATTCCACCTGCACTACTATACTTGTGACTGAACTTTCAACCTGCACTAACTCAAAACATGCACACACACACACACAAGCACACTGCACTTTCTGCACTAAACCCAAACATACACACACTGACACACACTGACACACACACACACACACACACACACACACGAACACACACACAGACGCACACCGCACCTTCTACCTGCACTAAACACATACACACACATACACACATACACACACACACACACACTGCTGCTGGTGTACTTGACAGACCTTTTTAATATTTATTTTTTCTTCAAAATGCTACTATTACCATGTCAGAACGCTATAAAGGACTTTTTTAGGAAAAGCACAAAAGCACAACAATACCTCTTAATGTATGTCCTCTACAAGTCTTCTGTTGTCCAGTCTTGCACTTTAAATATCTGTATGAGCACTGTCTATGTCCATACTGTCTTAAGTCCATGTATAAGTACTGTCTATGTCTATACTGTCTATGTCCTTACCTAGATTAGTCTATGTCTGTATGGGAAAGCAAGAAATGTAATTTCAAATTCTTTGTATGACCAGTGCATGTAAAGAAATTGACAATAAAACCTACTTGACCTTGACCTTGACTTGAAATTTGCACTGCCATACTCAGAGAACGGTTGAAAGTACAGGAGAAAGGTGAAACTCAACGATTTAACTCAAGGGGAGGTTTGATATGAGCTTATTTCCAAAAATGGGACAGTATCACTTTAAGATAAGAGTTAGTGATGCATGTGATCGTGTGACAGGTTCAGGTATCATCAGCGCGTGTGGGTAGCAAAAATGTGAAGTGATGGAGAAGTTTTTGAAACGGAAAATAAACCCTGATCTGGGTCCTGCACAAGGCCCTGGTCAAAATGCAGACGCAGATGAAGCCCCTAGCACCAGTGGGTCTCAAAAGAAGGCAAATACCGTGAGCTCGAGGCAGTACAATGAGAGTTACATGTCATTTGGATTTACTTGTACGGGAGATGCTACGGCACCGATTCCACTGTGCTTGGTATGTGGTGAAAAATTATCCAACAGTGCTATGGTACCAAGCAAGCTTAGACGCCATCTCCAAACGAAACACCCTTCACTTCAAAACAAGAATGCAGACTATTTTGTTGGCCTGCGTAAGCAGACAGAGACCCAGGCAACATTTATGAGAAAAAGCACAAAGGTAAATGAGAGAGCCCTTAAAGCTAGCTACCACGTAGCTGAACTTGTAGCTAAATCAAAAAAGTCCCACACAGTGGCGGAGACGCTAATACTACCCGCCTGCAAAGCCATCGTAAATTAGATGCTTGGACCTGAAGCGGTTAAAGAAATAGCCAAAGTCCCTCTCTCCAATAACACAATTTCCAGACGCATTGATGACATGTCTGCTGACATCGAAAGTGTGGTTTTGGAAAAGATCCGTACCAGTGAGAAATTTGCGTTGCAACTTGATGAGTGCACTGATATTAGTGGACATGCTCAACTCCTGGCCAATGTGCGTTTCGTGGATGGAGACGCAATCAGAGAAAACTTCCTATTTTGCAAGGCATTGCCAGAAACAACAACAGGAGAAGAAATTTTTCGGGTCACATCAGAATATCTCGAACAAGGAGGACTTAAGTGGGAAAACTGCACGAGTGTCTGCACTGATGGAGCTGCAGCCATGGTCGGGCGCAACAAAGGCTTCGTAAGCAGAGTAAAGGAAAGAAATCCAGATGTGATCACTACGCACTGTTTCTTACACCGCGAGGCCCTCGTGGCCAAGACTTTACCAGCAGACCTAGCCCCTGTACTGAATGATGTTGTGCGCATGGTAAACTTTGTGAAAACACGTCCCGTGAAGAGCCGCATATTTGCATCTTTGTGTGAGGAAATGGGAGCGGAGCACACGACCTTGCTGTTCCACACGGAGGTCCGATGGTTGTCGCGCGGCAAGGTGCTGGCCCGTGTGTATGAGCTGCGCGAGGAACTGAAAGTGTTTCTGACAAATGAGGGGTCCGATTACGCAAAGCTGCTTGCAAGCGATGAGTGGTGTACAAGGCTGGCATACCTGGCGGATATTTTTCAACATCTGAATGAACTGAACACACGCATGCAAGGCCGAAATGAAAACCTGCTCACAAGCACGGATAAAATAAACGGATTTCGCTCAAAGCTGCACCTCTGGCAACAACATGTGGAAAGTGGCAATCTTGATATGTTCCCACTCACCAAGAAGTGGCCAACTGGTCACACTGCTGCACTGTGTGAAATAATAGCCAGACATTTAAAAACTCTTGAGGAGAGGATGTCGTTTTACTTCTCTTCAATCTCCACTGAATGCCTTGACTGGGTTAGGGACCCATACAGCTCAGCAGCTGTTGGAATGGACATGGCTTTAGGCCTACAGGAGCAGGAAGAACTAACTGAACTGAGACAAAATCGTGGTTTAAAGATGAGCTTTGCTGATCTACCTTTGGACAGTTTTTGGCTGACTGCTGCCAAGCAGTTCCCCATTCTGGCAAACAAAGCCATTTTGACATTGCTCCCTTTTTCCACAACATATCTGTGTGAAGTGAGTTTCTCAAGCCTGACAGCTATAAAAACTAAATACAGAGAGAGACTGAGAGCTGTTGAGGAAGAGCTGCGCGTGTGTCTTTCTTCAATTCCTGCCAGGATATCATCTCTGTGTTCATCAAAGCAAGCACAGGTTTCACACTAAGATTAGAGGAGAAGTCCACTTTTTTGAACATTAAGGCCATTTTCTGAGTGGTCTGCAATGTTTTAGAGTCCCCCTCACCGTTTATTTCATGTTTGCTGCAGTCTCTGTTATTTGGCTGATTTGGATTTGATTTCAACCAGCTTTAGAATGGCCGTCTATGAGCACCTGCAACTCTGTTCTTAAAATCACCTTAAACATTTGTTTTCGAAAGTCTACAGCTCACAAAGTGGTTAGGGATGTTCACTAGCAGTCCCTAACAAGTTTCAAGGCGAAATAAGCCTTCTGTCATGTTTTATTTGCCATTTTGTGAAAGAAAGTGAAAGTGAAAGTGAAACTTAATTTACAAATTGCTACATAAAACTCACATAAAACAGGAGAGATGCCATATTTCGCTACAAAAATTGTTAAGGAACACCAGTGAATACTGCTGAACACTTGGTGAGTTGCATATTCTTGAAAACAAATGTTAAAGGTGATTTTAAGAACAGAGTTGCAGGTGCCCATAGACGGCCATTCTAAAGCTGGTTGAGATCAAATCCAAATCAGCCAAATAACAGAGACTGCAGCAAACATGAAATAAACGGCGAGGGGGACTCTAAAACATTTCAGAGCACTCAGAAAATGGCCTTAATGTTAAAAAAACTGGACTTCTCCTTTAAGTGAGTAAAATATACAGAGATTTATATTTGTGCATCTTGATATTGTAACAGTGGAACATTTCCCAAATATCATTGCTACTGTCAGAATAAGCATTATTTTCTATATTCCTGCTAATAGAATGCTTTTGTACAGAATAACAATTTGTAAATAGTAGGCCTACTTTGAAGTTTATGGCTTCTTGTTTAAGAAGTGAACATGTTAAGTGCACTTTTTATTTGGAAGAGGAAATATAAAAGATGATAAAAATACCGTTTTGTGTTTATTTGATTGCTATTTAAGACACTTTGCTAAGAATGACTATATTGTTAATATAGGCGGCTACAGAGTATAATTTGTTTTCATTATTTCATCATTTTTGGTTGGTGGTGTGCCGCAAGATTTTTTCAAGGGAAAAAGTGTGCCTTGGCTCAAAAAAGGTTGGGAAACACTGCTGTAGAAAGCACCAAGTTCAGATGGTGGGAGTGGCAGTGCACATATACACTGTAGGCTACCCCATATTTCTCACCCGACATAACAGCGGCTCCGTCAAAACCGAAACCCATACACATTTCAAGATCCAGCTGCAGTGGTTGGAGTGTTTCCAAAATCTTGTTGATGATGTCATGTCAGATGTCGAAACGAATCCGACAGCCCTCTGTCTCAAATCGCCGGCACATACCTTAAGCAGACAGCAATTAGCTCTCTTTTTGACAGGTCCTCATATTCGTCAGCTAAAATTGCATAATACGTGTCTCTCTGCATGCAACTCTGCTTTGATTTTCCGGAGGACTAGGGATGCTGCAATTTCAAGATCATTCTGAATATCTGGGCTTGTTATTTTTGCATTATTTGGAAGCTCGTTGAATCGTTCTTTTATATCATGGTCATGATTACAAATCAGTTTCAACATCCAGAAAATGTCCTCTGAGGCTTTCTGCATCCTCCTTGTGACCACGCAGTGCAATACCCTGTTCTGTGCAGAACAGTAAAATATCAATTATCACTTTTATATGTGCCCGGTTTCCATAGAGTCCATTAAACACTCGTGGGTGGTTGTCTTTTGTCACTTGATGTATGATGTCACTGTTTCCTGCACATTTGATGTCAATGCAAGCTGTGTGTCAGACCACTGCAGAAGCATGAGCTTTACTTGCTTCGTGTTGTATACAGGTCTGACTGAGATGCCTCCAGTCTCTCATTCCTGTGTTTCTGAACCGGTCCGCTTTGCCATTTCTGCTGATGTGATGGCATGACTGACAAAACACTGCATCCAATTTAATACTGTAGTCCAACCAACTGTATCGGGCATACCACTTTGTAGAATCATTTATTTTCTTTCCACTGACTGCTTCGGTGACAGGGAAAGTTTGCAGCTTGGGCTGGCATGCATCTCGTCTACAGAAGAGAGATCTGGGATCTCCAAGCTAGCTGTATGGGGTGGTTCATCTGCATTAAGCTGGGCTTACACTGTGCGACTTTTGCCCCGATTTGGCACTCGCACGACTTTTTGAGAGTCGGGCCGATTTCTTGCTCAATCGCAGGCCAATCGTGAGTCTTGCATCGTGCAGTGTACATGGGGTAACGACAAGCGATTTCGCCTCACGATCGTGCAATCGCAGGGTCGCAAGAAAATCAAAACGGTTTGAAATTCTGGTCGTGGCTCGTGCGTAAATCGCACAGTTAAAGCAGTGGTACGACCCGATTTGACACTTCACATGCACAAATGAATAGGGCCGTGCGATTTGCTGTTGAGCGCGACCTCATCTCCACCTCAGGTGCGCATGTTCCCTCCTCTGCAGACCGGGGAAACATGCCTGTCGGTTGGTAAGGTGGAAGCATTTCGCTCGCATCCGACTGTCGGCTCGTGTAGTGTGAGGACGTGAGTCGTGAGTTTTGAACTTTTAAACAGTGAAATTCCATCGTGCAGTGTGAGCAGAAGCTTAAGACCCACGAGTGAAAATATCGCACAGTGTATGCCCGGCTTTAGCTGCATCATCCTTTCGGATGGCGTGGGCAGCTGTGGGCTCAATTGGTGGTGCCGTGGGCTTGTTTGTTGGGGGGAGAACATCTTCAGTTGTAGAACTTATAGAATTGTAGAGTCCTGTTGGCCCTCAAGCCGAGGCATTTTAAATAAATTTCTAAGAGAACTCTGTTTCATCACGGCATATTTTTTCAAGTCAACATGTCGCACTCCCGAAGCTTGCGTTTACAATCGATTGCCAGGTTACGTGATTTTTTAAAAAAGTGTTCCTATGAAAGTGGGTGTTCCCTGAACCTTCTGGAACACCTGTAGCTCCGCCCCTGTGTTGTACTCTACGACGCATGCTGGCTTCTGTACAGGGACCCTCTCATTACTGCCCCTCTGCCACACTATTGAAGTTTGCATCTCATCCTGGTGGAGGCTTTTATCCTTTTTACATTTTTTTTGTCCCTCCATGCTAATACCATGACAGTGTTGTTGTTGTGTAGTGCAATGGTTTGGGGGAGGTTGTAAACTCGGAATTGGAGGCGACCACGCCATGCCATCATGCCTTCATCTATACATATGTTGGAGTTGGGCTGTTAGAGCTCACCAAACTTTGATAAGACATAGTCTAACACTCTTACCCCTACCTCTGCTGAGACCCTCATCCACGCTTTCGTAACCTCCAGATTAGATTATTGCAATGCCCTACTCACTGGTCTCCCTACTAAATTGATTAACCGTCTACAATACATTCAGAACTCAGCAGCTAGATTACTCACACACACCAGACCCTGGCATCACATTACCCCTATCCTCTATCAATTACACTGGCTTCCTATCCATTCACGTATCCATTTCAAAATTCTCCTCCTTGTATACAAGGCCCAGCACAACCTTGCACCCTCCTACATCACAAGTCTCCTCACCCCATACAATCCCACCCGCACACTACGCTCCACTGACTCACTCCTCCTTACAGTTCCCTCCACACACCTGCGCACCATGGGCGACAGGGCATTTAGTGTTGTTGGCCCCAAACTTTGGAATTCACTCCCACTGTCTCTTCGTCAGTGTTCCACACTATCTACTTTTAAATCCAAGCTGAAGACACACCTTTTCATTTCTGCTTTTCCACTTCATTGACAGGCACTTCCACTTTATTTTAGTCATCAGTTTATTTTTAATTTTACATATTATTTTTTTTCCCCTCATTTTATTTTATTTTCAAATGCATTCTACTTCTTTTCTTACTTGAAAACATTTATCTTTATTGTACTTTTATTTCTATTTTATTTTTGCATTTTAATTACTCTCCTATTGTTAATTCACTGAAGCTTTGTTTTACTTTCCCTACTGTTATGTATTTGTTTTGATTGTAAAGTGTCCTTGGGTATCTTGAAAGGCGCTCAAAAATAAAATGTATTATTATTATTATTAACACTGGCCGGACTTTGTGAAGCTTGTCGGCACCATTGATTGACATGTTGTTGCTAAAGTGCAAACACCTCCGAATAACTTGACAGCGATTACACAACATTGTTTTATTGAAGTAGGGTGTGCTCACTAATTCAGTCGACTAATAACTGAATAACAATGGCTTTTTGACAATGACGGTAAAAAAACAGCACAATTTTTTTTTCCTGAGCTCCTCCACAGTCACCTTTTTCCAAGAATGACTCTAGCTAGGCTTACACAACAGACTACATCAGATGCAATGCATGCATGTAATTTGCCTGTGACCTACATAAGACAACCTAATCCACACACATCTCTCATTCCAGTGTATTTTTACACATCGGATTTTACACATTGCATGCACACGCACACGCACACACAAGCACATCACCAACATGAATATTGAGCGTGGTCTATACAGAATGATATTGGTAATGGATTGATGCCATGACAAAATAAAGTAGTTGTAGGCTACTCATCGAAGTTAGAAGGGGAATGCAGCGTTCATCAAAATTCCTCTTGGGTTGGTGCATAGCCATGGTTGTGATTAAAATGTCCAGATGATGACTCAAACTTTTGCCTGCCATCTATGTTGATTTTATTCATCACAGAGCAACCAAAATAACATGCAATGTGCATTAAAGTGTGAAGTTTTTAAATATATGTAATATGGTGAAGGTGTTGCTTTCACCAAAGTTCCCCGTGCAGGGTTTTTACCATGAAAATGATCCAGGAGGCAAGTGATTGGAGTTGAAAATTCAGGATATGATTTTATTATTTACAATAAATATTAACAGAAAATAAAGACAATATAAATCTGAGGTTGTCTGGTACACGTGTAGCCTATATCTCACGATACAGTGGGCTTCACTACCACACAAAACTCGGTGACCCACAAACTCTGTTTTAGTCTATAGTGAGGACACTGCAAACGTGCATGGAAATACCACAGCAAGCACAACACCTTTGAATATACGCAAGAAACCACAGTTCATTACGCATGCGTTTTACACACGCACCACTACCTCGTGATGACAAACGTGAACCCTTGCTGTACGATAGGTATAAGGTGGACACTATATGTACCAGAGCCTCAACTTTAAAAAAAAAGAAACAAATAAAATGTAAAGAAAAGGAAACAAAAGGATGGGGAAGCGAACCTGGCCACAACACTATATAAGAACTGCTTGGAGGTTTATTTTACGCATGGGGATAACGCTGCTTACTGACAGGGATCATCAGCGTAAACTAAGAGTTAACTGAGAGGGGAGACAGCGGCACAAACACTCATCTGCGCTGGTGCCACTGTAACAAGATCAAAACGTACAATGAATACAAGCAGTTAATATCTGTGACAATGAAGGTAACGGTGGGATGAAAACATAATACCTGCAACAGTGGGATCCGGTGAACGCTGTGGGTAGGCTAACTGGCTGCCAAGCCAACCCGCTCAAGCGCGCAACCTTTCCTGTTTTAGATAGATACATTCCATACATGAGCAATTATACACTACCCCGATTACCCACAAGCGGCACAAGGTACATTAATACATTACATTAAAACAGTGGCTACCTGATGCCAACTCACTTGCCGGCGTTGGCGTGACGTTTCTTCAGGACTAAAGACGAGGAGAGTAGTTCAGGTGAGTGTGGGCCTACAGCTTCGCTTTACGCTCGAGCTGCGAAGTGACCCAGCGATTCTGAGACTCGGAATGATCAGAAGCGCAACTGGTTACCTTCTGTCGGGAGTAGCCTTCGCCACAACCGCAGTAACTTTGCTTTGGTGCAAATAAGGTTGTAGCCTTAAAGTGGTAGTTCGCTATTTTAGACATTAAGCCCTGTTTGTGTGACTTCTGGGGTGAAGTAGAGGTGTTCTCATCACAATTTTGACATTTGGTGCTGAACGGAGCATTTGGGTATCCAAGACTGCAGCCCCCCCACCTTTACATTGACTCCAATAGAGCACTCAAGCAATCGATTATAAAATGGCATTAAACTTTTGTTTGAGAAGACATGGAACTCACCGTGTGGTCAGTAGTAGACAGCGATAAATTGACCCGAAAATTGCAGCGAAATATGCCTTCTAACTGTTGTTTAGCATTTGGCGGATCTATTTTTCCCCAGACGCCGTTGAATAGCAGTAGACATCCAGCCAGTAGGTAGCGATAGTGTGTTGTTTATGTAGACATCAAGGAGCGAGGTAGAACGGCTATCTTTGAGCGGGACTGGCTACAAAAACTACAGCTTGCATACAAACCATAGATAGTAACGTAAACAAACGCACCCCCATTTCCGGTCGCGCGGAGTAATACTAGTCAAACCAATACAATCAATGAAGACGGACAATAATGAATATATCTTCTCTGGAAGCGTATTTCGCGGTGATTTTCGAACCAACGTATCGCTGCCCACCGCTGACCACTCGGTGAGTTTCATGTCTCTGCAAATGAAAGTTTAATGCCATTTTATGATCGATTGCTTGAGTGCTTCATTGGAGTCAATGTAAAGGTGGGGGGGCTGCAGTCTTGAATACCCAAATGCTCCGTTCAGCACCAAATGTCAAAATTGTGATGAGAACATCTCTACTTCACCCCAGAAGTCACACAAACAGGGATTAATGTCTAAAATAGCGAACTACCACTTTAAGCTACAAACGGAGCATTGTTCTCTGCTCCTGTGCCATAAAACCTGGTGGCCTTAACCCACAAGGAGAGCCCATGCTCTCCAAACGCATGTAGCCCCAGGCTACTGCCCGCGCGCCCTCTCTGCGCTCTGCTTAAACAAAGGCTATGAAGCCATTTCTCCATCACTTTATGCATCTCCTGTTGTTCTTCCCGTCACTCCGATTTCAGGAGCACGGGGTCATTAAACATCAGTGCTCCCTCCACTGGGAGGGAGTGTATGTGTGTGCGTTAAAGAGTGTATGTGTGTGTGCCTTAACGCGTGTGGGTTATTGAGTGAACATAAAAACGGATAAAAAGAACAGTAGGACGCTACACCCGGTCACATATACAAAAAACATGTAAAAATGTACTGTTACCATTTGGTACTCAACGCATGGGTACTCAATGTGTTAAACAAATTCTTCTCTCTATGTGCTGTAGGCAGGGCTGGATCAATGCACATGTTAGATATTGCTGCAGCCTAAGGCCCCCACCAGTAAGGGGCCCACTGATTAGTCAAAGTGGGATTTTCTTTTGCTGAATTGCAGATGTAGCATTGGAAATATCCTCTCTATAATTGGCAGACTTAATTTATAGCCTGGAATTATGACACTTTTATGTAATTTTGTCATGATTTCTGTGGGAGGCCTATTGCAACCTGTAGTCTATCTTAATCTGGCCCTGCTACAGGGACAGAGAAATCAAAGTTTACGTAAGTGTTGATAATTTTGTTCTTTTTTTTCAGCTTTTAGATTCACAATGTCACATAGGCAAAACTGGCCTTTACAGCAGGTGCTTTCAGGTCAAAATGGGTTCAAGTTTGAAAGAAGTTTGCACACCCATCACAAAGTAGTCCCTCTTTGTAACTGGGCCAAAGCTACTGAGCTGGCGTGGGCAACAGTGAGCTTTGTTGGGCTGGCCTTGTGTACTTTGGCAGTGTTTGACTTTTGCAGCGTCATCCACGCTCAGGTTCAATCTGTGTGCCCAGACTGAGACAGAAACCTGTTCAACTTTGAGACACACGCGCACAAGTACACGTACACACACACACACACACACTTCCTCCTTTCTTTACATGTACTTTTCCCCCTTTCACTCAGTCTTTAAGCTGCTTTTCCGAGCCATACTCAGCCTTCCCGAGAGCCCCCTGGTCTCTACCCTCGCTTTTAGCTTTCCTAATCAGCCTCTCTCACCTGGACACTTTTCTTTCTTTTTTTTTTTAACTTCCTCTGCTTTTTGTTTGTGTGTCTCTTAAAGCTCCTTGGCATCACTCCATTCTCTCATCGGCTTTCATTTGCTCTCTCCTTCTTTTATCCTCTGCTCTCCTCATTCCCTTTCCTGCTGTCTCCTCTCTTCTCCTCTCCTATATCCACTTCTTTCCCTTATCCTTCCCTGCTTGCCCTCCCCACTTTCTCATCCCTTTCTCCTCTCATCTTTCTTCTTCTTTTTTCGTGCCATTCTCTCTTCTTCTTCTTTTTTTTATAACTTTATTTTATGATAGGACAGTGAAGGTGGTGACAGGAAGCGAGAGACGGGGAAGGGCCGGCAAAGGACCCAGGCCGGGAATCGAACCCAGGTCAGCCGCATGGTAGACGAGTGCCCTACTGGTTCGCCACGGCAGGGCCCCCATTATCTCTTCATTTAAGTTCTTGCTTTCTGATCACCCTTCTGATTCCTCCCCTCTCATCTTTTTGCTCCCTCCATTCCTGTCATCTGCCTCTCCTCTTGCTCCTCCAGTCATCTCTCTCCATTCTACTCACCCTCTCCTCTCCCTGCTTAAGATGTCTTTCACGGTCTTCTCCCCTCTGTTTTCTTCCCCATCCAGCTATCTGCTATTCATTCTGCCTCTTTCATTCAGCCACTTTCACTCTTTGTCTTTCCCTGCTTCTGTAGTTCTGAGTTTTCTTTTTCAAGCAGGCCTCTTGACCTTCTGAAAGAGAATAATAGAATAGGGGGCATGGGGACAGTGGTGTAGCTGAAGCTGTCAGTTTGAGTGATGTGGGTCACTGACAGACAGACAGATGATACTTGCTCTCTCTCTCTCTCTCTCTCTCTCTCTCTCTCTCTCTCTCTCTCTCTCTCTCTCTCTCTCTCTCTCTCTCTCTCTCTCTCTCACACACACACACACACACACACACACACGCACGCGCGCGTACACAAACACATACACTTTTACAAACATACATTTTTGCAAACACATTGCTGTGACAAACAAAGGAAGTTGCAGGGAAAGGAATTAAAATGACGAAGAGTTTAACAGACTCAAAGAAGGGGGGCGGGGGGACGGACAGGAATGGAGCCAGTAAGGAGAGAGAGGAGGAGAGAGAATGTGAGAACATCTAATTGTTTGTTTTGGACTTGGTGGGGTATAGCGATCATCAGAATGTGGAGCAGATAGCGTCTGTGTGAGTGAAAGATAATCTATCTGTCTGCTGGCACGGGAGACCACATGCCAAGAGGCCGTGAGAGATAACCACAGCCAGCGCTGATGTGCCCCGAATACCAACACTATGAATAAATAAATAAAATGCCACATGAGCGTCTTGTGGAGAAAGGGGGGTTACAAAAACCAGAGGGGGAAATCTGGATTGTGGGGATGTTGAAAAAGAAGGGGAGCTTAAAAAGGAGATGGGAGAAAGATGTGACATAACTCAGAATGGTCTTAGCTTTGCTCTATTTTGTGGAGCATCACCCAGAGAATTTTCATTTGGGATAAATCCACTGGTCTGAAAATAATTTGCCCCTCACGTCTTACCTCTCTCTCATAGACTCTCTCTTACCCTATTACTACATCCACAAATAAAAAGAAAACCAAGAGACCATCTGTGGGGAAATCGGGAGGGTTTAATGCAGCCTGGGGAATGATTTGTGTCAGCAATATAAAATATGTCAAAAACTTCTTAAACTACTGAGCACTGCAGCAAGAGCCATAGAGAGGAAGAGAGACAGACAGACAGACAGACAGACAGACAATGGTAGGAAAAAAAATGAAACTTGGGAGAGGAAGATATCAAAGAGAGACAACAAAAAGGCAAGAGAGACAGTCAGGTGTAGAGAAATGGGAAAAATGAAAGAACAAACCATTCTTCTGTCTCCAGGCATTTGATTAAAATACCTTGCAAGGAAACATAACATTTAATTGAAGAGGTAATTTAAAAAAAGAGTCTTGTTATGCATTGTCTACAGGGGTGGAAAGGTCCAAGATCCATGGAGGTTGCCACGTTGCCCTCTCCCTGTCTCAGAAACGCAGGCACAAATGGGCCTTTTGCGCTAACGATGTCACCATAGCACAATGGCGATAGAAAGCAATGCTAACACAAGTGCTATTGGTGACATTTATCATATCATCTGCCCCCGCAGCCTCCTTTTACTAACCCACATACGCGCGCACGCATGCACACACACACATACTTCTGGGGAGGATTGTGCCACTCGCATGAGACCTTTTCCTTTCTCCGTCTTTGACATTTGTTGTCTCTTTTCTCTGGATTTGCCTAATGAGGTCTGAGTCCAATTGGCAGCTATCTCTGACTCACTTCTCTCATCCGTCCGTGCTGCCAAACAGCCTAAGTGCTGAAGTCAGAAATAACAAGGTCTGCCTGACCTGACAGCAGGTAACCAAATCTCAAACTTTCACAATTATGAAGTCAAACGTTTAAGCACTTTTCTTATTTTCTACTTTCATAAAACATTTAATCTGCAGGGCTGCTTCACTTTGCATGTAATGGGTCACCATGACCTTTCCTGATTTGTTTTGTTTGTTGCTGTGATGACGTTTGTGTTTAATGGCTTCACACTGCCAGCCGACAGTCTTCTAGTGAATTTCATAGCTAGCCTAACATTGATGTTTTACCATGCCAAAGCTACCTGTCTAAGGGCAATGTGTTTATCTACCCTAAACTGAATGGAAGGCCTAATGGTATGTTGACTGATTCAAAGCGGATGTATGCTTCCTTTGCCAATCGATTCAATAACCAAATCGACTGCTTGCATTTGGAAGAACATTTCCATGCAAAAGCTCCTTGGCTGTATACGGTATTGATTTTTTTATGTGTGGGTCCGGATACCTTTGACAGAGGTCATTTTCTAATCACTCAATGCATTCTGAAGCTTCCCTAGTTGTAGACTACATGTTCCACCCTGCTAACTTCAGGATGCGATCTAATAGAATAAGAAACAAATTCAAAATATCAAAAGCGGCCAACATCACCTCTTTCATCCTCTTATCAATGGCCAAAACACAAACACACGCACACACACACACACACACACACACACACACACACACACACACACACACACACACACACACACACACACACACACACACACACAGACAAATTCTTGCTCCGTTCCTCCATGATAATGTCAGTACAGCTTTCACCTAAATCTCAATGAAGAAAATGTATGACCTCTATGAATATGGATGCCCTATCTCAGGTCCGGGTCTCCTGGGTACCTGGATCCTATTGATTTATCGTGCCGATCTGCATCCGTCTGCATCCGAGTTTTTTAAATTCAGCCGGAGTGTGACCCAAGGGCCAGTGACATTACTCAGATCACCCTGCAACACCACACCCTCTCATTGTGTCTCAGTCTGTGTGTGTGTGTGTGTGTGTGTGTGTGTGTGTGTGTGTGTGTGTGTGTGTGTGTGTGTGTGTGTGTGTGTGTGTGTGTGTGTGTGTGTGTGTGTGTGTGTGTACATGCATACATGCATTTTTGTGTGCTTGTTTATGTACTGTATGTGTGTGTGTGTGTGTGTGTGTGTGTGTGTGTGTGTGTGTGTGTGTGTGAGAGAGAGAGAGAGAGAGAGAGAGAGAGAGAGAGAGAGAGAGAGAGAGAGAGAAATGGAGGCACAGCAAGGCACGCCTGGGATAGCATGTGAGATGAGCAGTGATCATCACAAGTGGGCCAAGAATACAGCTTCAATTTGCAGGGAGGTTGGAACTCCTTCCTGACATTAAAAAATGAACATCCTGGGCATCCATCTCAAACATCACTGTAGCACTGGGCACTACAATGAGGCTGGTGAATAATAAGACCAGGCTGGAATCTGTCATACTGGCTTGGCATGGAGTTTACACTGCTGTAGAATAAATGTCCTCCGCGATGTCCATGATTTATGCAGAGGCACAGAATACTGAATCATTAAATTTTAAAACAGGGTGTACTGTAGTTTGAAATGTCTTTGTACTGAAGGGTGGTTGCAGAATACCAAAATGCTGCAGCATGCTGTTGTGGCATATAACACCCCTAAGCTTGTTGTGCATACACAGACACTGGTGTACTACTACATTACATAGTGCATATGTGGAGGCAATCCATCGAGAAATGTGATTGGGAACTGGGTGGGTATAAACAACATTAACCTTATAATCTGTAATTAACCCTGGCCAAAGACACATAGCATGGAGGACTGAACAGGAAGTCAGTGATTGATTGGTGCGTGCGTGCATGTGTGTGTGCATGTGTGCGTGCACGTGAAAGGAAGGATGCACGGTTAATTATGCAGGATGTATAACTGTCATTATTCAAATGCCCGGATCACAAACTCTTCTCCCTCATTTGCATGCCCTTATAGTATTCAGACGCACCGTTGTCAAAACAAGCTGAATTATTTCTTCGCCATCACCCCAGCAAACACATACACACGCATGTATGTGCGCGCATCCTTTATTTAACCTGTTTACCGATCGGCTGATCACTGCCATAGAGGCTGCCATCTGGGTGATTGATTAACGCAGAAACATTTTCAGCCCATTATCTTCCTTCTATTCTGAGGTTGCGGTAGAGTTCGAATTAATGCCCATAGCAATCATGTCCCCAACCTTGCATTCTTATATCTGTTTTGTATTATTGTAGGGCACCAAGGTACCAAACTTTTCAAGGGGCTTTACTATACTAACTCATGTGCTGCTCAGCAAAGTTCAGAGATCCTTACAGGTGCTTACACTTGCAAGGATGTCCTCAGAGGTCCTTTCACTTGTAAGATTTGTAGGATGCAGGAAAATACACTTGCATATACTATACACACACATGAGGCAAAGACAACCACACGTCTCTCTCTCTCTCTCTGCTTTTTGTTTGTGGGCAGTTGGCCTCTTGGTGACATCCATCTATCCCTCTGGGGTGCAGGCAGTCAGGTGATGTTACTGAGGAGAAGAGAATGGGGAGGAACATGGGTGAGAGGGGTGGCAATAGGGACACGTAGGAGGGTGTGGTATTGTCACCTCACGCTCCATTACTCTTCAGTGATGGGATTTGACAATATAGGCCGGGCCACATGGGGAGAAAGGAAAAAATGAAAAGATAAAATTGCTGCCGGAAAACGAATCTCACATAGGACCAGTCACGCACAGGAGAATGTATCCCACATAGTGTGTGTATGTGTGTGTGTGTGTGTGTGTGTCCGTGCACGCACACGCACACGCGTATGCGTGTGTGTGTGTGTGTGTGTGTGTGTGTGCGTGCGTGTGTGCATGTGCGCATAAGTTTATGTGTGTGTCTGTGATGGCTGTTGTTTGCTGCAGTGTTTTGCTGTGTCATTAGTAACTACTGTAGAGGTGGAATGAGGACACTGAGTGAGCAATAAAAACATGTGTTTTTAAGTGAGAGACAGAACATTTTTGAAAAATTAACCTGTCCTTGTTGAATCAGAAAAGGTTGATACACCTAATCCCCCTAAATAAGTATGGAATAAATAAGTAAACCTGTCATGCTTCTGGCCCCATGCCTGGTGTCAACCAACAGGAATTTCATTCTCTCCGTCTCCCTGTATGTGCATCTATATGCATCTGGAACTACATGATTTTTTGTTGAGTTGAGAAGGAAATGGCTAAGGAGGAGATATCTGATACAGCAGGCTTGACTGAATATTGAGCTATTTAATCTCCTCCCTGAGTGTTCATGAGTCTCAAAAAATATCCATCTAGTACACATTTCCATTTCAAATCAAAGTGCAGAAACTATTCAAACATACACACAGAGAAATTATTTTGATGTTTTCATACCGAATAGGTGCACATTTATGTGTTAAAGTGGTGATTATTTTATGCGTTGTAGCTAAATGGCACAAAGTTTAGCCACAAGACAAATGGGTTACATTATGTACATAGAGTACATGATGTCTATAATTAGACTTGTGTTCAAGTGTCTACCTAATATTGTCCCTGAAGACCCATCATTGATGAGCCAGTAGTGGGCTGGTGGCATTCAGGACCTCTCCCTGAGGGGACATTTGTTATGGCTAATTACCTCTGCTTGTGTGTCTGATAGGGCAGTGGTGACTCAGGTGGTAGAGGAGCCTGTTAGGCAACTAGAAGGTTGCTGGTTCAAGACCTGCTCTGCCTGACCCCATCGATGTGTCCTCCTTGAGCAAGATACGTAACTCCAAATTGCTCCTGGTGGCAGGGTGGTAAACCAGCGTAGCTGCCAGGGCCACCGGTGCATGAATCTGCGTGTGAATGAGTGAATGTGAGGCAATGTAAAACGCTTTGAGTGCTCGAAGGAGTGGAAAGGCGCTATATAAATGCCATCAAATAAATTAATAAATAAATAACGGTAATTAATATGTGTGGTTATGCATACATTTAATTCAGGTACCCTTCAGGTATGCATGGAATGCATTATGCAATAGTGTGCAAATGCTGTGCTCACCAAGGCCTTTGTTTTAGACTCAGTCTAACCTAAAATGACCTAAATGGTAGCCCAAGTGTTCTCCGATATCATAATATGCGGAATATGTTTACATATTTTAGATTTTACATGCGAGTTCATACTAAGAATATGAACAGAAAATGGGAAGTTATGAGAAATATTAGAATAGCTGGCTTCCAGTCATAGTAGTCAAATTGGACACAGACACAGACACATAAGCACGCACGCACGCACGCACGCACGCACGCACGCACACACACACGCACACACACACACACACACACACCAATGTGCAACCATTGTAGATATTTTCGTGCCCATTTTTTCCACAAACGTATGCTTTCTCTTTAATATCTTGGCCCAATATTCAAATCAAGTTCAAGCTAATCAAGGACATGAATAATTTCTTGTTTTTCATTTCTCACTATAGGCCTACTGTTACAATCTCACAACAACTATAGCGTACTGGGACTGACTCTGGCAAGTTTAAGGAAGCAGAGGGACCCTCACACGTTGGACCTTCAAATCAAATACAAATAAAACTGTTGTATGTCAAGATAAGATTTTCAAAGAGTCACAACACAATACACACACTCCACAGCACCAAAAAGTGACTTATCTAAATGTGCAAAGTTCTACAGTAATATTGATAACATTGTACGATAAGAGATCATAAGGCAAAAACTGATGCACACACTTTTATCAGTCCACATTTGTACATAAAGAAATATTGGCCTTGCATGCATGCGCGCGCACACACACACACGCACACACACACACACACACACACACACACACACACACACACACACACACACACACACACACACACACACACACACACACACACAAACACACACACACACACGCACACACACACACACACTCACACTAAATAAAAACAAATGTTCCGTATGACACATTGCTATAGCAGAGTTCGCCGAGTTCGCCATCACATAAAGCGGGTGTCATTGTTTATGAAACCTCTTATAAATTTCACCATCTGGTTTATCTCTGGCTGGCAGAGGGGCCCTCCCACACATCCTCCCCTGACAGTGTTTTCATGACACCAAACAGATACATAGCAAACCTTCCAACCAAGATCTTTAAAAAGACACAATACACGTAAAACTCCCAAACTTCACCTCATGTACTCAGAAAATCAGATAATAAAAAGTTTTCAAAGTGTGTTTTTTTAATGGGATATGTTGTTAATAAATGATTTCCTGGTTAAGAAAGCCTAGGGGACTAGCTTACTGTGAGCTGAGCACTGATTTTAATTTCCCTCAACTTGATGCAGCATTAGGACACAGTGGTGTGTTCACAGTGGAAGGCTGTGAGGCAGTCTCTACCAGTTGTCATGTCACGGTAAGCCTGGTGCCATGCAGTTGACGTGCCAAGGGAAAATGGAATCCCCATCACTTTTAATTAAAGCTCCAGCCAGTAATCAGTGGTGCTGAGACCCCCCTCTTTGTCTGTCTGACTGATTCTGTCTTTCCTCAATCTACATCTTTCCTCCATCTACTAGGCTACTTCTTATCTCTCCAGTAACACTGTATTTTTCAAAATATCTCTGAATTGTCAATGTATCTGCTGTGAATTTCAAACACTCTCTCTAGCTCTCTCTCTCTCTCGCTCTCTCTCACTCACTGTATGTGAGAAACAGGGAGAGACTGAGAGAGCAACAAGGTGGGAAGGGAGAGAGAGAGAGAGAGAGAGAGAGAGAGAGAGAGAGAGAGAGAGAGAGAGAGAGAGAAGAGAGTGTGAAATTCACAGATACATTTACAATTCAAGGAGGTCTACCCTGCATGCATATGCAATTTACTGCAATTGTCCTGGTGATGAAAAGGCACCAAAGAGCCTGGGCACAGTTTGACACAATCTGACAGTGACGCAGAACCAGAGAGTGTATGTTTGTGTGATCAGTGCAGACAGTGAGTGCACCCACGGTTACAGTTCCCTTGGAAAGCCTCTTTCACCCACAAGCACTGGAACAACACACAAGTTCTAAATCTAGCGTTCCAAGCTCAACAGCGACTGGGTGTTTCATTACTGCTCGCCTGTGTAAAAGTGCCTGCGCTTCACTCTCTTGCCATTTTGGCCTGCTACTTCCCTTCCTGGGCCACGCTGAGGGAATAGCACATGAGCAATGGTGGCCATTTGCGATACCATTTCTGTAACAGCATTTGTGTAAAGAGAAATTGCAAAAATGCATTAGCTCTGAGTTAGTTAGTTAGTTAGTTAGTTAGTTAGTTAGTTAGTTAGTTAGAGCTTTATTTGTCCCAGTGGGGCAATTGTACTTGCATTACACTCACTGGCATCAGACATGAGACACATTGAGGCATATCAACAAAGAAAAACAAACAACCAAACATGTATAAAACATAGAATATACAGTATATAGCTAGTGGATCACTATGGGATGTTATTAACATTATTTTCTTTTCTGTTTCACACAGCAGTTTTACAAATGATATTGTGGCCCTTTTATTGGGCTGGCCATTGATGAACTGTGTATTACTACTGTATGCTAGGAGCAGAGCTTACCGGAATGTTTTCACGGCAAAATGGTATGCTATATTTTGTTAGCAACTTTGCACAACATCTCTGAAGATCAGTTAACATTGAAAATATATCGACCTGTTTGTGTCCAGAGATGCCAAAAATTGTCTGCCTGTCAGCATGTACAGTGTAATGACCTGATACTGCAACATGTCTTGTCAGAAGAGAATCAGAGTTTAGAAAGCAAAGGAGACAGACACCTCATGCCCTCCATGTATACTAGGCAGGGACTCATGTTCACAGGCAGGCATGCTGAAAGATTACTGTAGTGTAATGTATCCTGGTATTACTGTATGCTGTCTCCCAGGACCTCTGCTGTGCTGGTTGGACACAGAGTGTCACAGAGTTTTGCTTCTGAGGGCACCAGGGAGGCCCTGGAGGACATTATTAAATCAATAAATAAGTAAACTGTCCCAAACAATGATAGTTTAGTGACATGATATCTATTTGACACAGACCTGTTTTCACTGCAAGTGTGTTTATTTTTTGCAAATGTAAAAAGGTAGTTATGGGTAGGCCTACCTCTTCAGCAGAGAGGCACCGATGGGCAATGTTTGTAAATTAGATAACAACAATAATGTTGGCCAGTCTATACTTTAGTGATATTCTTACTTGACACAGTTCCCAGTCCTATCTTTGCCAGAAATGTCTTAGACACGATAAGACAAATTGAGGCATGTTTATAAAGTGAAGCAATTTAATATAGACATGAAAAATAAAAGTATAAAACAATATGTGAAGGCATAAAAGATCAAAAGAAATTGAAAATATTAAATAAGGCATATGCTTTTACTGTAGCTGTTTGTGGTTGATTTTCTTGTAAAACAATTCCCTCGCAATGGTAAAACAATTTTGTGAAACTTCAAATTCTCCGCTTCCCTAAATTGCTCTCAAACATGTAATGGTAGTGCAATGTTTTTTTATCAAGTTTGCAAAATGAATGTATTATTTGATTTTGCACAAGTCGTTTTGTGTTTTCATTTTCTTGGGGCTTGGAGTATGGTGAATAAATCAGAGCATTTCATTCAGCCAGCAGGTTTAAAGAGAGTGCATTTCAAAGTGGTTTGCACTCCTCCTAAGCAAATATTTTGGTGTGCTGATGGCCACGCACAGACTGCCACATAGGCTATGTATGTATGGCTTCATTGCGCTATGGGAGAGCGAATCACTGCACTTTATGCAGTCATTTTGAGGAATCCTTATTTCCACTAGAACTGTTTTTTTCCTGCCATCATTTCAATGGAACTTGTTGCATGACAAGTCTATGAGTTCAATTCAGATAGACCCCTTCAGTATACAGTTCACCATGTAGTTAAAAATAACTTGGCTGTGGTGCTAGCGGTAGGGTACTCGTCTGCTATGCGCTGCCGTCCCGGGTTAGATTCCGGCCCGGGTCCTTTGCCGACCCTTCCCCGTCTCTCTCTCCCCGCTAACTTCCTCCCACTCTTCACTGTCTCTGTCATAATGAAGGCATAAAAAGCCCCCAAAATATATACTGTGTGTATATACAGTATATATAAAAAATTACTTAATGTTCAATAATGCTGTACAAAAACACACATATCCGCCATAGCTCTATTCCGCTCAGGCACCCCCCTGTGGCAGGCCACACACCCCCAGTTTGGGAAACCCTGCCATAATTCATATTATCGCTGCGATGCACAGATGCACGAGGGACATGTGGAGAAAAGCAAAGTAATATAGTATGCTGCTAGACAGAATGTCATATCAGTTGACTAATGAAAAATGCTGATGGGCGATATGCACTGCGGAAGGATAAGCAACTGTCTTATTATGTGAGAAGATTTCCCTAGATCACCGTCCTTGGCCTTACTAGGTTATGGGCAAGCTACCTATCTGCATGCACGCACACACACACACACACACACACACACACACACACACACACACACACACACACACACACACACACACACACACACACACACACACACACACACACACACACACATTGCTTCACACATACTGTACGACATTGAATCCACATTCCGAGGCCCTGCCACTGGCCTAAAAGGAACCACTGTCAACATGTCCCCCATCACCATCACCACGACTACCATCACCACCCTCAGCTTGGCCACCATCTCCCCTGTCTGACTCCCTGCAGTAACAGCCTCTGGGTAATGTGTGTGTCTCTGCTCCTGATGGCTGGTGGGCAGGTGAGGCTTTCCTCCACAGAGTCCCCAGACAGATAGAAGACAGTGCAGGCCTCCACCAGAGTCTCCTCCTGTCAGACCCTGCACTGTATGTGTTCATTATTCAAGCAATGGACTGAAAAAGACACAAGTGTCAAGACTTTGGCAGGAGTGACAAGGGAAAGAGAATTAGAAAGAGAGAGGGAGCAGAAAAGAGAAAGAAAGAGGGAGAACACAGAGACGGTCGGTCAAACATGGGCAGTAACAATGACAGGGATGGAAGGAGAGCAGCCTTCATGCTTTTGCACATATTGGTTATTGTTGGTAGTATTTGTTTGGAGTGCTGTCCACCTATCACTTATTGATGCATTCTCATGGTCCATACCCAGCCTCCTCATGGTCACCTCTCTGATCCTCCAGAGAGGTGGCCATGCGGAGGGTCTGGGTCTGGGCATTTGTCCTTCAGCCCGGGCCCTTCAGTATTGGTGGTGGGGGCCCTATTATGACCTTGGCAGGCTGTATTTTGGGCCCTATCAGTGTTTTGCCCTGGGGCTGTGTGTGCAATTGTTCCCCCACTAACACTTTCTGTTTTTGTTTTCATCTAAGCCAAGGGACAGTGTCCATAAAGTGATACTATGTTTATACAGTGTTGCTGTCTCTCTTATAGTTGCTTATTTTAGGATTCTGTATCTGTGGTGGTAGTTTCAGCTGATATACTGTATCTTGCGACTTTCTACTCCATATCCCTCGCCATCTGGTTGTCAGAGTGATGGCCCTTCCTTTCAGCTGACGGGCTACTTGAAATAGGTGTCACTGACTTTTATGGTAGTTGCTGACTTCATCTGAAAAGTTCACACATTTTCAAATCGCAAGGACCACCTGTTACACCCCAAGTGGCGTTGCTACCTCCCTGTCATGCGTTCGTTGTGATGATCCTTTGCAGGTGCGTTGATTGCTGAGATGCTGATGACTGGCGATTGGTAACCGGTGCGCAGTCCTGCCGGTGATCTATTTAAGCACGCCAGTTGGCATTCTTGGGAAACAGCGAGCGCAAAGCCAGACTTTGGTGTCCTGGGTTGCTTGCCCTCGCGGGGCCTTAAAACCCAGACTCATGCTGCCATCGATTATTTTGTATTTTCACATGTTGGTCCGTTGGAATGTGCGTAGTATTTGGTCTGTTGGAAAGTGCGTTGTTTTGCTGATTCGTTGTATTCGTCCGTTGTATTGGTGCATTGAACTACCGGTATATTATAATGCCGGTGCATGTGACATGTAAAATAAATTTAATCAGTGATATTGTACATCTGACTCCATCCTCCTTTTATGTTGTGGCTACCTTGAGCCAGGTGGTCGTAACATAATGGGGGCTCGTCCAAACTTTACATCTTTAAGGCCATTTCGATACCTTTTTGTCGCTCTGAGGTTCATCTTGGCTGGGGGGACGGAGGCTGTGCAACTTCGCTGGCAACTCTTATTTATCTGTGTTTTGTTTTACTTGTGCAGCATATAATGGGCTATCCCCTCATCTCTGCCCTTTGGTAGGCCCAGTGTGCACTTTCTGGTGCGCATTTTTTGTTTTTGTGACGGTAAAGGGGCTTAGTAGCAGTTGTCTCGGGGGCACTCCAATGTCTGTTCGAGCTGTGATGGTTCGTTCAGGCGTGTGGGCTCAGTGCTTAAAATCCCCGGCCTCACGCCGTCTGAAGAGACAGGGTCTACAATCTAGTAGGGTGTGGGTTTAGTAGGGCATTGGGGATTTGTATTTTGTTTTCTTCTTTTGCTTGTTTAGTGCTGCGCAATTTTGTGTTTTGTTTGATTTTCGTATGTGCCATGGCTGCTGATTTTGCACAGGTTCCATTCACTAGGCCTATGTCACCNTCTGGTTGTGGNGTGCAATTAAGGACCAAAAAAAAAAAAATCATCTGTTTGATTACCAATGCACTAGGCGCCAACGTTTATTTGAAGGGTTGGATGACAGGCGAGAAGCGTCGTCAGAGCTTACTCATCACCGTCTCCGACTTTTAGGGAAGGGCGAGATAGTGAGGCCACCATGCCATCAAAATGTAATGCTTTAACGAACCTACGCTTGGTGCAGCCATTTAGTCCGGCGTTTATGATTAGATGAAAATCAGCTGCTATTGAGTAAATTGATCAGTTGATTGAATTGATAATGCAACTTTTCTTATCGGGCGAGACGTGAAAACGGTTTTGTCATGGAACCGAGCTTTGGGAGATACCGCAACGTCTTTGTGGGGTGGGTGTGTGCAGTAGCAGTTCCCGTTCAGTCTTAAATTTATCTCACCATCTGCAAATAAGTCTGACTAGGCTATCCACCGCCAAAACCTTCAACCGTGCATTAGACTTCCCTCTGTCGGCGATGTGGGGTAACCCTGCTCCACACATTCTCTCTGCCAGAGTGGCGCGCATGACCTGTGTCAATAGTCTGGGTGCACAAATCGTACGGTCTGTCAAATTGAGGTAAAGCTCTCCTCAAATTTCGTTGATCCGGCTGTTGCAGTGTCAAGTGCGTTAGACCCGGCAAAAAACCTCTTTTCAGTTCAGTGTTCAAAGTCGGAAAAGTCGTCGTCGACCCTGATACAAATTAGGCCTATGCGCCAACGGTCTGCTAAAATGTATTATTGGCTTTGACCATGATTTTGTTATTTTTCCTAATTTGGCTGTCTGGCACAGCACGAGCCAATGGAGCATGGTGGCAGAGGCTCTTGCGGTTCGTGGTGTGGGGAATGAATGTCAACGTGTGTGCGCGCAAACTGTGTGTGTGTGGGTTTGTCCTTATTAAATGTATGTTTTGATCTAGTAGTTTCTTGATCTCTTATGTATTCAGAAAACGTTGTTTTCTGTTTTTAAGGGGGAGGGTGTTACGCCCCAAGTGGCGTTGCTACCTCCCTGTTATGCGTCCGTTTGTGATTATCCTTTGCAGGTGCGTTGATTGCTGGGATGCTGTTGACTGGCGATTGGTAACCGGTGCGCAGTCCTGCCGGTGATCTATTTAAGCGCGCCAGTTGGCATTCTTGGGGAGAGCAGCGAGCGCAAAGCCAGACTTTGGTGTCCTGGGTTGCTTGCCCTCACGGGCCTTAAAACCCAGACTCATGCTGCCATCGATTATTTTGTATTTTCACATGTTGGTCCCTTGGAAAGTGCGTTGTATTTGGTCCGTTGGAAAGTGCGTTGTTTTGCTGATTCGTTGTATTCGTCCGTTGTATTGGTGCATTGAACTACCGGTATATTATAATGCCGGTGCATGTGACATGAAAAATAAATAATCGATAATATTGTAAATCTGACTCCGTCCTCCTTTTATGTTGTGGCTACGTTGAGCCAGGTGGTCGTAACACTACCTCAAAAAAGCAGATTTGCATAAAAATCACTGTAGAGTCGACAATACTTTCATCTTTGGACATCCACACTTGGCATACACTCCGTCATTGAACTGAAAGTTCTGCTACTTTCAGAATACTCTAACACAGGCTCACCAACTACATACTCATCAAGGCACATGATGTGTTAGACCTTTTAAACACACTTTATACGAGGTATCCATAAAACATTATAAACACTCCTAACGGGTTGTAAAACACTAATAAAGGCTCGTAACTGTGATATATAACAGGCTTTAAAACTTGCCCCACATTGGGAATGCACTGCAGGCTGTTGCTGCCATAAAAGCAAATCAGAGTACTTAAATGGGCCTGGTTAACTGACCCATATAATGGCATGACATATTGGTGTGACATTGAAATGAGGAATAGAAAACCGATAGCATCACAATTCCTTCCTGTTCACTCTCATTCTCTAACACCTTTTCTTTTCTGTCACAGCAGGGACCCTGTGCTGGCTTTGGCGATGTACCACTTTGGGTGTCTGCCCGTGTCACCTATAACGAGATCTGCCACTGACCGGTCTGCTTTCGAAGAGGTCAAACTGTCTTCCTTCTTTCCACAAGTTCTTTTTTATTTCTTTTTGTCTATGTAGTGTTTCCATATGGCCTTTCTCTGATCTTACCGGTAGACTCCACCATTGATTGATCTCTCCGGAGGTCTTAATCTGACACTTTCCCATTTGGTTGAGGTCTGGCTTTCTTTTTGGTAGGAAGCGGTGGATCTGAGGTTAGGAGCCAAAAATTGAATTCCGCCGCACGCACACACACACACACACACACACACACACACACACACACACACACACACACACACACACACACACACACACACACACACACACGTACACACACACACACACATACGTACATGCACCCACACACACTTCACATAGTACATGGCACTGTATATCACAGAGAAACAGGTAGACCTACAATGGCTGTGTGGTAGCGTAAGCAAAAGGGAGAGCAGTGGTAATGAGAAACACGCACGCACGCACACACAATAAATCGTTCCAGCCAGGATGATTGCAGGCCATGTAGCATGGCAACATACATTCTTCCTACTGAGGCAAACTATCAACTTCTCTTGGTGTGTGTGTGTGTGTGTGTGTGTGTGTGTGTGTGTGTGTGTGTTTGTGTGTGTGATGCCTCTCTTCTTTTTTCTCTTAAGCACACACACGCACACACACACACACCTTCTATTGCAGTATAAAATATTGTGTGGATGGCGTGGGTATATGGAGGTGTGGTGATGGCTATTCTCAGCTGCCTCCCTCCAGGCGTATAAAATCTGAATAGGAAATATAATATTTCAGCAGTGCCACAGAAGGAATAGATATGTTCTTCTCTCTCTTTCATTTTTGTTTTCTTTCTGCTGCATTTTCCCTACCCTCTCTTTCTCTCTCTCTCTACTCCCTGAAGACACACATATATAATATCCATGGATCTTTTATCATACCTTCCAAATGGTTTCCCTGTGTCTGTCTCTCTTTCCATTCTCTCTTGCAGCCCAACTTACTTTTTAAATATTTCTCCTGCCCACTCTCTCTCTCTCTCTCTCTCTCTCTCTCTCTGTGAATGCATCATCAGTATAGGGTGCCTTATTCGTCTGAGTTATTTCCAAAGCAGTGTTTGAATGCCCTGTCCTCCCACAAAACATAAATAGATGAGATAAATAAATAAACCAAAATACAAACATATCCTCCGGGGCAGAGGGCACAGCGACCCGGCCTTCTCCATCCAGACTCTCTACATAACCTTCACTCCATACCACATTGTACCATTTGAGAAGTACAAAGATTAATAGCCTCTCACATTATGTGACTAAACTCAATTAAGTAATGTATCAATAACGCATATATGCATTTGGATGGCTGTAGACATTGACATTGGGCAGTAAGAGTGAGAAAGAGGGGAACAGAGAGTGATGCAGGGATGCAGACATAGAGAGAGAGTTTGTGTGTGAGAGAGAAAGAGAGAGAGGGGGGGGGGAATAAGAAGCAGAGTTAAAGATAAGACATTACACTCTAAGGCACTGACAAAGGCCTGGCCCTGATAGTCATTTGTCAGAGAGCTTGGCTGCAGCCGTGTCATGTCAACTTGAATAAGTGCTGGCACACCAGCCCTTTCTCACAGCTGTGTCTCTCACAGACACAAGACAAGAAGTACAGAGAGGGAAAGTACACACACACACACACACACACACACACACACACACACACACACACACACACACACACACACACACACACACACACACACACACACACACACACACACACACACACACACACACACAAGCGCGCACACGCACACAGATCGTCCTAAATGAGTCTGCTTGGAATCCATTATTATGGTGATGAGAGAGTGAATTTTCCTTCTCATTGTTGTGGACAAGCTTAGAAAAAGTCTCAGTCTCTTTCACTGTCCATATCTTACACTCCTCCTCTCCTCTCCTTTCACTTCTGATGTCTGTGTCCCCATCTTCTCTTCATCATCATCCTCCTTATCCTCTCATCTTTCCTGTCTTCCATCTGCCCATTCCTCCTTTTTCCTCCTCCTCTTCCTTTGGCTGTTTAATTCAGTGTCTGTAAATGACTTAACCTTCATTGCTTTCTGCGCTGTTTTTCTCTCTTTCAGAAGTTTCCTCATCAGTGCATAATCTTTTCATTTTGAAATCTGCACTAAATTCTCCCCTCTACTTTTCTCATATTGCCGCCAGCCTCTCCAGATCATTCTCTCTTCTCGATGCTCTTTTCTCTGTGTTTCCTTCCACACACTTCCTGTGTTGTTGTGTTGATGTTGTTGATTTTTTTGCCTCCCTCCCCAGCACTGCCTGGGGCTGTGGAGTGCCTGGTAAACTTCATGAAGACACACTTGACACATCTCAGCCTCTTTCCCGACCAGGGTGTCTTTACTTTCCTTTGTACTCCAATTCAGGCTATTTCTTTCTTTCTTTCTTTCTTTCTTTCTTTCTTTCTTTCTTTCTTTCTTTCTTTCTTTCTTTCTTTGTCTGTCTCTCTATCTGTTTCTCTATCTCTCTCCTTTCCTCTAGCATTAACATTTTCAATTTTGAGACATTGTTTTTGTAACCAGGGAGGTGCAATGTTAATGTAATTGTATGTTTTGTAGAACGATGCTCATTTTGGAGATCATAACATGTGAGAAATGAATGTCTGTGCTCATTTGCTGAACTTATTTTGTACGTTTGAAAGTTTGTTTTTTGATTGAGCCTTTTTTTTCTTTTTTGTCCAAGCAATTTTCCTAATAGGCCTACTGAGGAAAATCCAACATACATGTATTTTCCCCATCATTACGGTTTCACTGCTCTCTCTTCAAGACCACCAAGGCCAGCCTATTATGTCTCTCTGCACTGTTAAGATTGCAAGCCAGTTAAACATAAAAAGGTAAGCTTCCCTGCTGCTTTAAGTTTTTAAGTTAACTCAACTGTCTTAACTCAACTTTAACTTTTTAGGGTGTTTGCCTTTATTTTTGACAGGACATCGGAGGAGAGACAGGAAGTGAGTGGGGAGAGCGAGATGGGGAAGGATCGCAAATGACCCGGGCTGCAATCGAAACCCAATGGTTTTAAAGCCTCTATATTCTCCCTGTGATGGATCCATCTGTGATGTGCTTTTCATATTCATGCCTTTCTTCCATTTATTTCTTTATTTCATTACCATCTTTTCCTGTTAATAGTTCAGTCCATCATCCTCTTTTAATCTCTTTTTATCAGTCCGTCTGAGTGGGCTTGGCCTTCATCCTCCTCATCTTCCTATCCCTGTGTCCAGACATCGTTTGTCAAAGTGAGCCCCCCAAACTCCCAAAATATGAAATCAAAGCGTTAAGCTGTACATCAAAGTGGAGGGGATTGTGGCGTGAACCATTGCAAAGTCAGTAATGAATGGGCTTTTTTGAGCCATGACTTGACAGATCTTCAAGCTCCCCAAGTGTGGATTGGGTTTCTTCCCTTCTGAAGTGGAGACATGCAGCCTACGTGGGTGGACGAAAGCGGACAGAGACATGCAGGCATGCACACAATCACACACGCATAGACGCATACATGCATGCATGCTTGCACACACAACTGTACAGGCAGACACACACCTGCAGAAGAAGACACACACACATGCACACATACAGTATACACACACACACACACACACACACACACACACACATCCATGCTCTGTCATCCACTGTGTGCCGCCTGTCTGTGGTATAATGCCATCCTCTTCCCGTCAGGTCTCCATGTAATCGGAGATCATCAAAAGCCTCTTTGATCCATGATGGAGGTGGACCTTGAAGTTTGCATGCTTCTAAACCAAGAGGCAACCTTCTGTTCAAAGTAATGAAGCCTGTTATTTCCCCGTCATGGTGGGGTTTCGAAAGTTTGAAAATCCCATATGACTCATATGTTAGGCAGAAAAAATACACTTTTCAAATAAACATACTGAAAGCCTGGTTCAAATAGGCTTATCGATTTTTCATCTGTTGATTGTGTGTACGTCAATGGTGACAATACAGGTATATTGTGACTTGTGGTTTTAAACACTTCCCATTTTACACATGGCCAAATGTAAGCTTTACACCGTCAGAAGCATTTCCCATGGTTAAGCAGGGCTGCAGATTAGCTCTGATCTCTAAAAAGTAGCTAGCACTGTCCATTTGTACTATGAACGAAGGCATGTGGGCACGTTTTCTACAGATCAGCATGCTGTGCGTGACGCTGTGACATCATACATAACGTCATGACGTCATCTAGCGACTTCTCAGCGAGGCAATAGCGACTTTAGTCGATTTTTTTTTGCAACACTAGGAGCATGGTCGGTAGGGCTGTAATGATTGACATCAGTGACCTTTTCCTCCTGACCTCAGAACACCAGGGAGGCGGGATTTTAAGGCGTCTGATTCAATAATTGCTCCCATATTTCGAACTCGTCGTGACCAAGTGGATTGTAAACCATGCTCAGGAGCTCTAATGTGGCACCACCCTGCAGTTCAAAATTGCCTTCATTCGGCTCTGCCTAATTATGGGTGACGTAACTGCTTTGTCCATTTATTGAACAGTCGATGTTCTTAACACAGAGGGTTAGACAAGGACATGGCAGTGCATCAAGGACAGACATGGAGAGATAAAGCAGACATAGAGTTTTCTTTATTTATTTTTAAAATGTGTATATATTTATTTTATCCAGTTTAGTTGTTGAGGTAACGATTGGAGTCCTTCTACTACTTTATATCCAGAGTCTAAAAGTAGACCTTTCATCTGGTCCTAATTGTTCTGTTTTTGTGGATGTGTTTGCGTGTGTGTATGTGTTGTTTGTGAGTCGCAGAGGTATTTCCAGACCAGGTGTGCTCAATTTGATAGCAGGCCGGTAAAAAACTGTGTTTGTTAGAGATAGTCAGGGGACAAGAGAGAGAAAAAAGAGACGGTCATGAAAAAACAGACTGAACCAAACTGCACCCACACACACACACACACACACGCATGCACACACAGATACGCTCCTGCCCATGCCAACTCTGACATATTACACAGAACCAAGCCACAAGCAGTCACACAAACACACTGACACTCAATCACGAAAACCGACAAACCAACAACCGACAGAAATACGCATGCACATACCACACGCACACACACCACAAACACTGAGAAAAAACATGTCCAGCTTGTCTACAGAGGCCACATCTGCAGGGTGATTTCAGGAGCGATTCCTGTTGACTATGACTCAGACTATGGCCTTGGAATAACACATGCTCAATACACCGAGCAAGAGCAGAGGTAGACCTAGACTAGTCACACACATACACATAGACAGACACATGCACGCACTCTGTCATACACTCACACACACTTTCAGATGTGCCCACTCATGTTGACAACAACATATAGACACACGTCCGACACACACACACACACACACACACTGGTAGGGCTGCACAATTAATCGAAAAATAATCAAAATCGTGATAAAATAGTGAAATCGAACTCATGATTTTAATCGTGATTTAATCGTGGCAATAGTGACCTACTTTTGAGAGCGTCCTTGAAGCCAGAACATACTGACAGTCTGGTGTTTCTGGCCAGAAATCTGTCCACTTAAGTTTCATGCTGTTGCCTTTACATAATTAATACAATTCATTTTATTTTGCTCATCCTGTATGTAATTCATTCTTGGTTATATTTCATCTTGTTATAATTTTCATAAAAATCTGCAAAAATCAATAATCGTGATTAATAATCGTAATTATGATTTTGACCAAAATAATCGTGATTATGATTTTTTCCATAATCGTGCAGCCCTACACACTGGTCCAAAACAAATACACCTCACACACAGAGGCAAAAGCGGCAAAAGCAGATTTAGCAGTCTACTCAACAGTTCATGCACATTTCTGATGAATCACAGCGCAGCGCGCACACAGGAGGACACGTTGTCACTCAACCTCCCCAGAGTATGTGCCCAGTAGCACCATGCCCCTGTGACTAAGAGAAGAGTAAGTGCTGTTTATTTTGGTCAGCTCTCTCTGTGCCGCCACACTTGGGAGGGTCTTGTTATTCCTAAAGCACCTGAGGGAGACAGATAAGGACAGCTTGACCCACTGCCTACCACACCCCATCAGGCAGGGCACTGCCAAATACAGTACTATGTATGCTCACTCACCACCGCCCTTGTACTGCATAGTTGCACTGTCAGGATACAGAGACTGCAGAGGAGCAGGTTTGTCATGCAGTCTATATAATGTTGAGGATAAGGGTCACAGTACATCAAACAAGTATGCTCACCGCAGAGCAGCACTATGAGTGTTGACTGACTGACTAACTGATTGATTGACTGATTGATATTTAATAGCATAATAGGAGAACATACAAATACAAAAACATGCAGCGGAGGAGGAGGAGGAATAGAAATATGTCCATCATGGTTACATGGTGTTAAAGAAAATGAGGATGAGTAAAAGACATACGTATGCTCAACACACCCCCAGGCACTGTCAGGATGAGGAGGCGGTAAAAGATGTCAGTCATAGTTACATGATGTTGAAGATAATACAGATGAACATAAGGAGTTAAAATAGATTTGCCATAGTTACAAGATGCTGACAACAATGATGAGCATATGGGGTCATTAAAGGTCAAATACAGTACATGTGCACAGCAAAATCCCGGCCCTGCATAGCATATAACGGAAGATTACAAAGGAGGAGGAGAAACATATCAGTCATGGTTACGTCATGTTGAAAATAATGAGGATGAACATAAGGGTCGTTATAGGACAAATGTTCTGCACACCCCCTACACTTAGTAGCAAATGGTGGCAGAATGCGAAGGAGAAGCTGAAAGCCATAGTTTACCATAGTTACATAATGATGATAATTGAGCATATAGGAGAAAAATGATGAGAATTGAGCATCAGGGTCATTATAAGTCAAGTATGTATGCTCACCACAACCCCCTGCACTATCACCCAGCAGCACTGTCAGGGTGTGGAGGAGGAGGTGAGAGATGTCAGTCACAGTAACAGGATGTTGAAGATTATGAGAATGAGCATAGGGGTTATCATGAGTCAAGTGCATGTGCTCAGCACAAGCCATGCAGAGACTGGCATCATGAAATTACGTTTTATTTCACGCTAGTGCATTCCCCATATTGGTGCAATGACTTTGCATGTTAACCCGTGCTCTACAATGCTACAGAAAAGCAGTTTTGTCACGTGACCAGGCTCGCACAAGGCAAGTAGTTTTCCAGCAGTCGTGTCAAAAGTCCAAAAATGCTCAGCTTTGCCCTGACGAAAACCATCCCCAACCCTGACCTGTCAGCACAGCCACATTGCTGCCGCTGTACTTTTGCAGAGCGAAACTGTGCCAAGACGAAAACCACCCCTAACCCTAACCATATTTTAGCCATCTCAAGACAACCATTTTGATGTTAAGGCCTTATATAAAGAGATGACAGACTGAATTCCTTCTGACACAATTTCACTTTCCAAAAGGGGTAGGCCTATGTGCAGGTTTAATTCTGCTTTTGAAGCTATGCCTCAAGCCATAAAACGTATTTATGGCATTTATTTCACTTTGGCATTTCCTAAATTTCAATTCTGTTCACATTGGATTATTTCAGTGCCTGAAGTCTGAGGTAGAAGTAATTTCATTTTCCTACATGATGATCTAATGTTTAGGGGTGACACAGCTGCTTTTTTCAAACCTTTGTATTTGCGCCTGTCACAACATGAGTGGTGCAGCTACGGGCACCGATTTAACCATGCAATGTCTTAGACTTTGTGTTGACAGGCTAGCGTTGCAATTAAGCCACTCAGACTCCACAAGAGGATTGTTAACATTCTTTTGCTCTAGGTGGTCTTTTAGCAAGGCCTGCACCAGTCCACTGAGAATTTCTCATCAGTATTCATATTTCTTACAGCCCTTGATGGGGTATGATCACAGGAAAACTTAGTTTTTTGAGGAAAACTGGATGTCCTTCATGCATTTATGCATTGACTCAAGTTCTGGCGGACTGTGGGGAGCGAACCTCCTGTATCTCTCTCATCTATTCACGCTCTACATTATCCTGTCCGAGATGAGAGCATATTGTGGTGCATCATGCATATGTCTCATAAAATGCATCTACTGTACACTACAAATATCTTCAATAAAGCACACATGCATGCAAGCACACACTCTAAGAAGGAATGTGTCGTTTTTTTGACGCATGCATTGTGTTAAGATGGTTTTAACATTTTGTGTAGAATTTGACACAATATGTGTATTGTTTAGTTAATGTAATGTATCTGACACATTTTGTGTTAAAAATGCCCATGAAGTGTTCTTATTTTAAATGTATTTGAAATTTAAACATAGTCATATAAAACCAGGAATGTGGCTTGAATATGACCCCAAACTTTTTGATTCACTGATTCCTTGTTATTACACTATTATTACCCCTTTCCTACAGAAATATGACACATCTAACAATTGACACAAAATGTGGGGTTTCTGAACACACACATTCAAAGGTGTTGGCCCTGTGCACACACAATTTTATAATTTCTGACACAGTACTTCTTAGAGCGCATGTGTGACACACATAGCCACAATAAAGTTTTCTTTAAAATATGCACAGTGGCACACATAAGGAGCATGATGGGCAGTTAAATAAACTTTCCAAGAGTTTTCCACTGGCCTGGTCATCATCTCCACAGGTAGATGCCCTTTGATGAAGAACGCTCCTGTGAAGGAGATAGGCACCTGCCACCAGACTCAAAGACCAGCGCAAACAGCTGAGCAGAGGAATGCAATAAAGCTCAGCCTTTTTTCCAGCAAAGGAGGAAAAAAAATCCCCAATTGAGCAACAGCTGCAGCAGCCGCAACCATAACAGCAGCAGCATTAAGTAGCATCAGCTCTCCATCCCACTCAAATGTGTGACAGCCTGAATTGCAAAGCTGAGTCAGGGCCCTGCAGATTGGCAGAGACTTCACTGCAGCTGGAGAGTCCATGTGGCAGGATGTGGGGAAGAGGTGGAGGCGTTGTTGGAGTTTGGGGCTGAGGCAAATGTGTAATTGGGGTTGGGAGTGTGGGGGAGTGGGTGTTACAGGCCAATAGTCATTAGAGAGTCCGTGTGGCAGGGGTGTAGAAGAGGGGGTGCATGTTGGGATTTAGGGTCAGTGTAGAAGCACGATACTGGTGCTGTGCAGTGTGGTGCGGGCTGATTGTGCCTGGAGCAGATGGACGGAGTACCTGGTGGATTAGACACGCTGGCAGTTTGCTCAGTGTTGGGGTTTGGAGGGCTGGCAGTGTCCTGGTGGGGTTGTTTGCAGGTCCCCACACACAAATTTCTACAGTAGGTCCAGAGAGCCAATACAGTCAAGGCCTTAGTGAGAGGTACTTTCGTCTTGTCTGATATAACATTAGATGAAAAGATCAATGAATCCATGGGAAAGTCTTTGAAATGAGGATTGAATTGATCACAGCCCAAGGCCCCATGGTTCTCCCCATGGTTCAACACTTCACATCATTTGATTGCATTTTTTTTGTTGTGTCACATGCACACACAGTGACAAATAGATACAAGCACATCAAGGAATAATTGCATAAACTTACGCACGCACACACACACACACTCTTAAGGTTCACATGCACTACTAACTCATGCAAACACACTAAAGTGCACGCACACACACCATTTCACAATCCATGTAACTTCCATAGAAACTTTTTATTTCACTCCATTTTCAGCTCAGATGTCTCTAGCGAGAACAAGTGGACGGAATGGAGTAAGTGAGAGTGGGTTTTTTGAGGACAAGAGCTCTGTCTCTCTCGTGGGGCTCCCATTAGCTGCATGATGCACGGCAGGGGTTTCTAGCACATTCTCTGGGTAGTGATCTGCACCTGTGATTGAGGCTGCCTGTCCTCAGACCTAAAAGCCACTATTTTGGAGGAAGGAAGGAAAATGAGGATGGAGGAGGGAGGAAAATGCATAGAGGTAGAAAATAACACTAGAGGTGACGCGGCAATTTGCGACAGCACTGGGAAATGGCACATGGAGCTTCCCAACTTCTCTAGGTAGTGTAGGCACCTTCAGTCAAAAAAAGCCCACCCCTGTCAAAAAATTTACTAAAACTGTGTGAATATGAAGTAACACATTAATCAAAGACCAGATTTGAAATGTCAGGCAAAATATCTACTTAAATCATGTGTCGATAAAATACATTTAAAAATCAAATGATATATTTTATGAACATAGTTAGCAACACACTTCAACTATTGTCCTTGTATAGTGTGTTGATGGACATTTTCACATGAGTAAGTCATTTTTGACAGAGGTGACCCGCCTCCTCCGTTAATTTCCATTTCTCTGGGCCCAGCACTTACTTTGATACTGGGCTTAGCCACACAAGCCTGTTAAGTTCAGCACTCCATCTCCATTTGCCTTGACTGGAAATGGCAACTTGCCTGCCTCCCTCACAATGCTCTGTCCTCTGTTCCAAACTTTAATGCAGTGGTTTTCAACCTGTGGGCCGCGGAGGAATGGCAGGTGGGCCGCGAAATCCTTTTCTAAAAGTTTGAAATATAATGTGTGGGACTGTATGCCCCCCCAAAAAAGAAAAGTTATTTTATGAATAGAATTTTATGTATTGTTGAGTATGTCTTAACCGGGCACGTGCACTCCAATATGGCAGGGGGGGCACTGCCTCACCAGCCCCACATGAGAATGATGAGATGCAATAAAAATGAATAATAGTAATGTGGCCTGCGTTAGCTCTTTACCGTAATATTTTTACGATTTTTAGTGACTACGCCACTCTCATTTGTTGGGGTGAGAGAACCCAACCATCAAACACTTGATTCGACTTTCCCCGCAACAGGTTAGAGAATAACAAGAGATACAACTGTCATACAATTTAGAGTTCTTTTTTATTTTCTTTCAGTGATTCTCATCTTTTCTGTATTTAAAATATCTGCCTCTCAGGCTCAGTCATGGATTTCATGTAAATTCTGAACAAGTGCAATACAAAAAGGCATTAAAGGCAATTACCAATAGTTACAAAAATGTGCGAATTATGCAATTGCGCAAGAAGGGGACCAAACAGCAGACAATGCACTGCAAACACTGTTAGTAAAGAAATAAAACAAAAACACACAAAACTGCCCGTAGGCAAAGTCTGGATTGGCCACACACTTGTTAGTTAGACTATGCTACGTTTGGTCTCCCACTACAGCAACCAAAAACTGTTCCAAAGGTCATTGGCAATACTGCCAGGGATTGCACTAATAATAATTGCACTAGCCCAAGAAATACACTAAGTTTCATACATGAATCACGTTACACAAGGTACACAAGAGAACAAAAACAAAAAAAGAAAACAGGTTGGGAAAAGAACAGTGATGCCCCCCTTCTCTAGTGACACTGCATCAGTGTAGTCGAAGGCACCAACTCCTCCTATGTACATTTAACGAGAAAGTTACCATTAGGAACGGCATCTATAAATCGATTTAACAGGAGTTGTGTATTGTGGAAATGCGGGCGCTCCCACAGGTGCAACCGCGACACCAGAACGCGATATCAAAAGCACCACGCCGCCAGTCCCGCCATCACACCTGCGGAGCACCCCCACTCCCACCCCCACCCCACACAACTCCCTACACAAGTCAAGTGCTAAGTGTCGAAACTCTTACAGAAAATGCCGGCATTACCTCTGGTTCTCTCGAAGCGGCACGCAAGCAGTCAACCACAGAGGACACGAAGTGGAAGTACGCCACCAGCGAAACTGCGATAGAGTAACATTACATCAGTCACAACAGATACTACGTTCGCCCACACATGAGAGAAACGTACAGACCGCATCTTTTACCCTGAGTTTGCCCAGCTCGGCACACAAGCTCCAGAACAGCAGCCGACCGCCAGCTGGGCCCACGCCAGCCGCGGATGGACAGGGCTGCGAATAAGTTAAATGGCGTCAGTAACCAACAAACTAAGTACATTACAATGCACCAAAAGAGCAATAAACCAACCGAGAAGGACGCCTACCTTTCCTGTACGATGGCTCAACCACAAACGGAGGGACAGAGAGAGCGGTGTGCCAACGCTACACTCCACAGCATCAAAAACACAGCGTTTTTGCTAGCTAGCTACCACCGCAATGATTTATGCTACACACCGGAAAGAAAGGGGAGTGTCGTTACCCCGTCAGAATAAAGGTTCAGCATGACCACCGGTTACAGTAACAATACCATTTGTGCAGTATTTAAACAGTTTCAATCATTTTCAATCATTTTTGTGGCCAAATTCGTAATATTTGCCCATTTCATGTCAAATTGCTCCGAATACGCTAAATTTGGGGCAGCTCCGAGCTTGCCTCACCCCGGATTGCGCAATCCCTCGTTAACAAGCTTGAGCGCATGCGCCATTTTGCTCGTTCTGTGTATGCAACCTGGTAATATTGTATTAAATGTTTTTGTACACTTAATAGAAGTATGTATGGTGTGCCCTCATTTTCCTGATGATTTGTTTTACTATTTTCTACGTGTGATTATCATTTCTTTACTCTGAACGCTTTGGCATAACGGTAGCATGTCATTTTTCCGACACCCCTTTGGTCCGATTCGTCAATATTCCGAAAATTTCCCATTAATCCTACAGCCCACTAACTCGAAATAATTAAATGAAACCCTTTGCTCCGACAGCTCAATGTTCCGACCAATGGCTGTTTGGGGTTGGTCATCATCCCAGGTCGTATGTCCTGCTTTTCCCGGTGCCAAGTAGACTTCAGCTGCATGCACTGCGACGAGCACATAGATGCCGTCTGAGTCAGTCTTGCTGTGCCCTTATAGTATAGGCAATGGGTGAAAAAATCGCTCACAAGGTGATACAAGCATGAAAATTGGCACAGGTGTTCATTAGGACATGCTTATCAATATCAGGGGAGGAGGCACTCAAAATTCCATGTTGCATAGCAACGGTTGCTAGGCAAAGCATTTCCCTTAGCAACCAGCATCAATTATGCAGTTTCTAATTGATTTTGTGGTATTAAGGCATATGTACCCTGAGCCATTGTCTTAAAATCACTGTAGCAATGCTGAGAATATTACAAATATGCACCCTTTTCCTTACAGTAGCAACCAGCATCAATGAAAACAGGTTCCGAGCAATTATGTGGTATTGTGATGTTTGAATATTGACCGTGTGTCCTAAAATCACTACATGAATCCTTCAAGAGGTTATACATTATACATCGGGGCGGTGGTAGCTCAGGTGGTAGAGGAGCCGTTCGGCAACCCAAAGGTTGCAGGTTCGAGCCCCGCTCGACTTGACTCCATCGTTGTGTCCTTGAGCAAGACACTTAACCCCATGTTGCTCCTGGTGGCAGGGTGGTACCCTGCGTGGCAGCCACGGCCACCAGTGTATGAATGGGTGAATGTGAGGCCAATGTAAAGCGCTTTGAGTGCTCGAAGGAGTGGAAAGGCGCTATATAAATGCAGTCCATTTACCATTTACATTAGCAACGTGTGACAATGGCCCCTTTGATGTCATTTTGTATCCATTTAAGTCAATTATGTGAAAAATACAATTTACACTTCAATTTACTTTTTGAAGACATAATTTCTCAATATGGTTTATCTCAGTACACATCAGGCCTGTCTTTATCTTTATACATGAGTCTAGTAAAGCCATCTGACAATTCAGAGGTTAAAAACTGAACATTTTAGTAAGACAAAAAGCATACATGAATACAGTTAGGACAGTGCTGTGTTGTAAATTGTGACCTAGCAAAGTTATTCTTGACATGTCCTGGTAGCCTTTTATTAATCACTATATACGTATAGTGAGTTGGGTGCTACAATATTAAGATACAAACTGGTTTACAAAATGTTGGGACACTTGGTATTTTGTAAATTAAAACAAAATATTCTTCAATTCATACAAACATTCGATCCATACATAAGATGGATAGCTGTGCAAACAGAGGAAAGCAATCCAAGTTGGTTCCTCTACATCAGGACAGTTTTGACCATGGGGAGGCCAGGTTGGGGGCCATTGAAATTCTGCTACTTGGAAATATAACAAGTTCATATTCTGGTTCTGGGCATCCTGGGTGGTGTCGCATTGAGAGCAATGGTATCAGAATAGAATAGAATAGAATAGAATAGAATAGAACAGAAAGCCTTTATTGTCATTATACAAAGTATACTGAGATTTGAGCTTCCCTACGAGGTGCACAGTCCTTTATACTGTAGATGAATACATTCCAGTAAGTGTAAGTTCACTTTAGTGACAGCTTTGGGGAAGAATATTCATTTCAAACTAGGCTAGTCTATGTGGTGCTGAGCGGTCAGTGTGGTGTACCATTGATATTACTGTAATTATAGCATAAACATATAGCATAAGCATATCTCATCATGCATGCAAACTTACTCACAATACATTCAGACTATTAGCTGTGGAACTCTATGGAAACCAATTTCAGTCTTTTGCCATAGCTGATGTTTGTGAATCTGGCAAAATGGTGAGGGTTTTGGGAAGAATGTGTGTGGACTGTAGCCCCTTAATGCGCACCGTACCTCCAGTGGCACGCTGTAATAGTCATTGAAATGTAACTACCATAGCACTACAATACTATGACACAACACAGGCCCTTTAGTAATGCACCACGACTTGGTCATTACCATACTGGTTACAAAAAATGTATAAAGCCGCGTCTTAAGGGGTTAAACACCTTCATCTATGACTGGGTTACTCTTGAACAATGCTCATGGAACATTTCACTCCTCATAAGGATTGTACAGGTAGCTGTTAATACCTGCTGGGCATTGCTGCCTGTCGCACCTCCTCTGGTGCCCATGGGTCAGCGAGAGAAAATAAGTCTTGTGACACAAACATCTTTATTGTATCAATTACTAGACAAACACAGGGAATACACATTCATAATGCATAAGTATCATCTTCAGGTCTTGAGGTAGGGTATAGTGAGGATTCATATCTTTATCTACAGTCACACCTCCCTAAGAGATGGTCAAGGTGTGAGTTCTGTGATTCTATCTCAAAAAGGCTTTTCTATACAGTTGCCATCCAATGTCTCCCACTCACCAAGGCTATCCTGCCACAGCACATCAAGAGGGCAGTTGGCTATTGCTATGCAGGCATGTAGTGTTGTATCAGCAGTTGTCCTCTCTGGCTGAGTGGGGATGGACTGGCTCAGTATGGTGGAAGGTTCTTTGGTCAAATTTGCCTAAAACCAGTGCAAATTGTCCAGAGTTGCTGAAGTGTTCTTGATAGAGCAGATGTCAAGACTATGTGTTTATGCGCATCTCAAATGCACTGACTACACAAAGCTGACTCTAAGAAAACAATGCCTTTGGCAGTGAAATTCTGCCAATTGAAAATGTTTAAATTCTGTCTAGCTATAGTCGATAGTAAGCGATAGTAGAAATACAATTGCCTAGTGTTATATAGAAATGAAAGGTTTGGCACTTTTAACTTTGTAAATACAATATACACTCAGTAGAGGGGTGTAATATTATTAACATGACCAGTATAGAGAGAAACACATGTCTTTGCATTCCAAATACTATCTGTTGTTTTGAATGTAACTTATCTTTAACTTGACATATAATTAGGCCCTTTAGGTTGAAAGAATTTTACAGTCATCCTAAATTTATTTGTCCATTTAGTTTTGGATATAATAATGAATATTACTGGGGTAAGCATGAGGATCACTGTCAGATGACACTTCTCAACACAGCACGTATGTATCGTACTATACTGTATGCATTCTTTCTTCCTGATTTTTTTTTTTGCCTGGTCAGTTGGCAGTATTTGGTACATGTATATAAAGATAGGCCTAGAGACATTTGTAAAGCCAGTTTCACTTGACATGATTTAAAAAAGACACTATCATTTAACATGGAATTATTCACATAATAACAATGATTTTGGGTGGATAAAATTACATCATAAGGAGTCATTATGGTACATATTTGCCATATAACGTCTTGAAGAATTGCTACAGTGATTTTAGGACAATGTCTCAGGGCACAGATGCCTTCATACCACAAAATCAATCAGAAATGGCATAATTGATACTGGTTGCTAGGGAAAGTGCTTTACCTAGCAACCGTTGCTAGGCAACATGGAATTCTGAGTGCCTCCACCCCTGACATTGATAAGAATGTCCTAATGAACACTTGTGCCAAGTTTCATGCTTGTATCACCTTGTGAGCGATTCTTCCAGTATTTAACACCCATTGCTTACGCTATTACCA